>NW_005871171.1:2539354-2581411 GCF_000147115.1 Myotis lucifugus | reverse complement strand
CCGGAAGGGAACCTGTGCAACCCAGCAATGCTCTCCTTGGCGACAAATAGGCCGCAGCACCTGGGCTCGTCAGCCGCCGTGGGCTCATCGGCGGTACGTGGCTCGTCAGCCCGCCGTAGCTCCGTCAGCTGCACGTGGCTCCGTCAGCTGCACGTGGGCTCGTCAGCTGGTACGTGGGCTCCATCGGCCGATACGTGAGCTCATCAGACGGATCGTGGGCTCCGTCGGCTCGACCGTGGGCTCAATCGGCCGGTACGTGGGCTCCGTCGGCCGGTACGTGGGCTCCGTCGGCCGGTACGTGGGCTCCCTTCAGCCCGCACGTGGCTCCGTCGGCCGGTACGTGGGCTCCCTCAAGCCGCACGTGGGCTCCATCGGCTGGTACGTGGGCTCCGTCGGCCGGTACGTGGGCTCCGTCGGCCCGCACCTGGGCTCCGTCAGCCGGTACGTGGGCTCCGTCAGCCGGTACGTGGGCTCCGTCGGCCCGCCCGTGGGCTCCGTCAGCCGGTACGTGGGCTCCGTCGGCCCGCCCGTGGGCTCCGTCAGCGCATGCCTAAGGGCTGTGCCTCCTGCGCCAACCTCTGCTGAAAACAGTATTAGCTCTGACTGAGAATCTAACGACAAAACCGCTTTGAAATGTTGTCACAGCCTTTTGGGACGTCTGCAGACTCCAAAGAACCGGATCTGTTTCTTGTTTCCTGTACAGTGTTAGGAAAACTTGTTTTCCAGTGTTTCTGCTGCAGGATGAACTTGTAAAGAATAAAGCCTCAGAGGTGTTCCTTCCTTTGCTTTTAGCCCAAGTCGTCTCTGCATACTCTTCCTCACCCTCTGATGTCACCCCAGGATGAGCGGCGGGTGGAAGGAAGGGGTGAAGACACAGTCGGGGTGGGAAGGCTACTGTCTCCCACTCTCGCGGAGTGTCCTTTTAAATCGGCGCTGGCCTGGAGGAGGTTTTCGCTGTTTGAACCGCAGGCTGTATATGACCTTAAAAAAGCTCTCAGCCACAAGTTGGATGCGTTGGCAGCGTTACAAACGTAGCACCACGGCAGGGAGTGCTTCGCTTCCCTGCTCATTTCTGGCCGGGGAGGGAGGAATGCTGGGCATCGGGAGGCGAGGAGAAGGCTGCCCAGCGCCTCGCACACTGCCTGGCCCCTGGGCCTCCTCCTGGATCCCAGGTAAGCACCGCGGGGCCGGAGCAAGGCCAGCCCAGCTCCTGAGAGAGGCCGGGAAGCGGGGTGCAGTGGGGTCCGGGGAGGTCGCCTCACCTTCCAGAGCTCCAGGCCCGTCTCAGCCCATAGGGTTCTCATTCAACCCAATAAATGGCTGAAAATGTGCTCTTATGTTTTCTTATTATGCATATCTCTGTATATCACTTTGCAGCATGCTTTTCTATAGACTATTAAAAACATGAAAACAGCAACAGAATGTTTGTTTTTTACAAATCTGTGGCTAGTTGTTAATCTGTTATTCTTTCATATTCATAAATTATAAAATCTTATAGCACTCTACTGCTGGGAAATGAAATATTATATAAAGTTTAGTTTTCAATATTAATGTTTTAAAATACTACAAATGGATAAAATGTAAGACAACATTAGGCAGTGAACTGCAAAACTATAGGGAAAACACTTTCCTACAATATGGCATTAGTCTCTAAATGTAAAGATCAATGTCACAAACTTGGGTTCTTAAACATTTTTTTTATATCACAAATTGTGTTTCCTCTTAGATGTCAGAAACTGAGCTGGAAAACATAAAAGTAAGAGCAGCTGAGCATTTTGAAAAGGATAAAAATAATATTTCTTGGTTGAAGGAAGGTAAGTCCTCTTGCTGTGGATTTTCTCTGAATGTGAAAATTGTGATTTTGTTTATAAGCAAGAGCTAATGTGGGAGATGGAATGCCGGGCAAGTCAAATAATATTCGTGCTTCTGATTTTTTTAAAGTTTTCTCTCTCGGGCTGGGTGGCATGTGAAGGTGTTTGGCATTGAGCAGCGTTTGTTTCCCTCTGTCGCAGTGAGCACATGGTTTTGCTGGAAGAGAATGTACATTTTCAGCTTGGACAGATTATCTGTGAGGTTCTGGTTGTGCTGTAGGACTTTCTCCTTTAGCCAAGGAGACTAAATCATTTGAGGACAAGAATTTTCTAAATAATAATCACAGCAAGGAAGGCGTGCTGTAGGAAGTGATGTCTACAAATAGAATCGCCATTCACTGCAATTAAAGGGGCCACCTCCCCCGGGAGAGCGGCTGGCCGCAGGCACCGTGTGCGTAAGGCGCTGCTGGAAATACACACACAAATCGATATGTTCTCCTAGGACGAGAGCAACTTTGTGCGCTTTTGAAAATATGTATAAGCTCATGATTATTTACTAGAAGGTTTCATTTTATAATCTTTTCATTTTATGAACATCCTAATGTTTCTTAAAGTAAAGTGACTTGGTATTTTATTGAAATGGGTGTATCTTTTACATTATTTCATAAATTTATTCAATCGTACAGAAACAGCTCCTCATTAGTTGCCATTCCTCAAAATTGCATTCTAAGGTCATGGGAGACTTTAACATATACGTCAAGGAAGTTCTACAACACCAGATCAATACTAGCAATAACATCGACCCATTGCCAATGTGTGCTGATAGTATGCTGAGTCAGCACAACAACCTGTGCAACAGTAATTATTCCTAATTTTCAGAGGAGAAAATAGAATCACAAAGGGCTGAAGTAACGGGCTAAGAGGACAAGATTAGGAAGCGTGACAGAGCTGAATTCGATCCCAGAGTGTGTGACTCCAGGGCATCTGAATTAACCACGACCTTATACAATGTTTCAAAGGAAAGATGTTAAATTACTTGCAGGGCGTGACCTACCCCATGCCCCACTAATCACAGTTCATAGCTGGAGCTCCTCTCTGCTAGAGCTCTGCTTCAGGATAAAAGTTGGTGCAGACATGAAGTATTCTCAGAATCACTTCCTTCAAAAAGCCACAGGCAAGAAAATTCTCTAACTTCTCTTTATTAAGAGATGTTTAAATAGAACATTTAAAAAAACTGTGAAATTAAAAATTGAATTTGGATCAAAGATTTCCCTTTGCATTTCCTGTGAACTCCAAATCCATGAAGACAAAGGTGCTCTTCACCACTGATAGTGATGTTTACATTATTGACTTTTGCTATAATTATGCCATTCTACAGTCTCATATAGAAACAATGATGAAACTGATAGAACAGTCCATTGTTTACTGAAGTATTTTCTTTTTAAAGAAAGTGTGTCCATTAAGTACAGTTTTGGCACTAAGTTCTTGTAATCCATAAAAGCCAATTTCCCAGGTGACCTGCTTTATCCCTTTGGACACTTCATTTAAGCTATGTTCAAATTATGTTTAACATATTTCATAAAAAGAAATTGAACCAGATTCTAGATGTCTTTTAAGTAAATGGACTTGATATTTTATTGAAATAGGTGTATCTTTTACATTATTTCATAAATTTATTCAATCGTAAAGAAACAGCTCCTAAGTAGTTGCCATTCCTCAAAATTGTATTCTAAGGTCATGGGAGACTTTAACATATACGCCAAGGAAGTTCTACAACACCAGATCAATACTAGCAATAACATCGACCCATTGCCAACGTGTGCTGATATTATGCTGAGTCATCACAACAACCTGTGCAACAGGAACATCTTAATAGGGGAATCATCAGAATGAGCTATTATTCAAACATAAATCTCTTTTTTTAATATTAAGAAAAAGTATACGTGTTGGCTTATTTATTTATTTTTAAAGGCAAACTGGCACATTGGAAAGAGTCGAGCATTTGCAGCTGGGCAGGTGTGGTTTTTAAATCCCGGCTCAGCTGCTGGCTGGCTGGGCTGTGACTCTGGCGTGTTGCTGAGCCTCTGGAAGCTCAGAGTCCTCAGCGACGCATGGTGACACCTGCTTTGAGTGACTGTGGAGATGAGATTTCATTATTTCTGTGTGCCCCCCCCCCCCTTGAAGCATGATTCGAAATAATACAGTTATATTTTTTGAGATCCTCATTCACATTTGGAACAATTATGAATAGTAAGAGTCCTCTATATTTTATAGTATTTTATATAAATTGCATCATTTAGTCCCTACAACAACTTGATATGCAGTAACATTGTTCCCATTTTATAGTTTCAGAAAGACTTTGGATCTTCCTCAAATTTGCAGAGCTGTTAAGTGGCAAACTGAATCTGGAACTCAGGTCTTCCAGCTCCAAATTATACTCTTTGCCTTAAACCACTTTACCACATTGATTTTTCCAATGATTATTAATCAGCCCCCCCCCCTTAAAAGTAAAATAGATGGTTTAAATTTGTTCAAAATTTTTTCATGAATGACAAAAGTAGTTGCTGCTCATATCACAATGCCTCTTTCCTCCCTCTGCAACTCTAGCTGAACACTCCCCATTGGTGAAATGTAGAGAATCATAGCAACACCTCACTGATTAGAGTTGAAGGACCCACTGGGTGGACCCAGTGCGGACCTCAGGGTGTGCATCCGACCAATGAGTCATCACCATCATTGCCAACCTGGATGCTAATGTCCTTTCTAATTTCCATCTTCACACATTCACTCCATTTGTCCAATGCGACTCAGCATTATGAACCATGTGTTCCTGGAGATGAGGCACGAGAGGGGCAGGAAAACAATAGAAAGAAACACAGTCCTGCACTCGAGAAGTTTCCTATCTCACTGGCTTGCTTTTGCCTGAAAGGCAAGGCGCTGATTGCCTTCCACTCTGCGTCCACTGGACCATGGGGGATGGGCTCCGCAAGGGCGCCAGAGGGCTGGTTACAGCCACACCCAGAGCCATTATCAACAATTAAGGTGAATAGTGTTTGGGAAACACACTGCAGACCTGAAATGCACTCCTGTCAACGTAATTGAATCCTGTTTTATAGCCTATCAAGGCATCAGGCAGGCCTCTATCACTATTAGTCATGCTGTCTTTAAATTCTAGATGATCAGACTGTAGCTCTATCACATGCCTATGTCCCAACTTAAGGAACTCAAGAGCCCAGGAATAAATGCTTAAGAGGCAAGACAGGTAATTCTGAGGTAAGATATCCAAGGATCATACTCAGAGAAAACCTGTTTTAAGACAATCAGAACAACAAAATACGATTTTGAAATATGTAGCCAGCACGATGAGCTATCTTGTGCAATTGTGGACCAAGTGGTCTAAAGGCCAGTCTTGAAGGCGGTCCCCATCTATTTGCACAGGTGGCGCGAGGAATGCTGGGAGCAGAGTCATCAGAGGGCAGATGCCTGCTTTGTGCTATGGTCAGGGCACACTGGCTAGCTCTTCCTGTAGTTAACACAGAATGAGAGGGACAACGGACAGGGACAGCAAGGGCGGGGCCCGGGGCTGAAGCATGCTGAGGGCACATGAGTTCATAACTAGTCTGCAGAGTGGCAGGGGCAGGCAGAGGAGAGGCTAGGCAGCAGGCCTGGTGATGGCTATGACAGAAACAAATTCAGTAACCCCAAGTGAGAAAATATGTCCTGGATAAAAGTCATAACAAGGAGAAGAGAAAAATAGGCCCAAATGTGCAAAACTTTATGAAGGGAAAATTGATATAACAGAGAAATTAGGGGGAAATTACAGGTGGAATAAGATGGCATGTAATGCCCCATTAAGCCAGGGAGCATTCTGGGTAAGCATTTCAGTGCCTACCACCTCCACCATTTGATACGGAAGAGAAGCACCAGGGAGGATGAAGCCTTTAAATTGTTGCCATTTGTAGTTTAAAATCACAGCGTCGCCAGTGCTTGAACTGCACACAATTTCTTACAGTGTCTCCTGACTTTTCAGGAGAAACTGGAAATCTGAAATTCCATGTGAAACCTCCTAATTTCTAAAGGTTAAGTAAATAATAACAATAATAAAGCACATTGCAGAACAAATTAAGTTCTGTGATGCTTTCAGCCCCTCAGCTACCAATTTGTAAGAATTTGTATCCCTAAACAAAACCCATTACAATTTCCCCAAAACCAGTTTTCCATAAAAATTGCTCATATGTGCACACACACATGTACAGGCACACAAATACACACGTATTTATATGTATGTGCAAAGTCAATTGTTTACAAAATCTGACGTTATGACTGCTGAAATGAAGCTCTTTTCCTGTAATTACCTGGACTTGTTTCAATGAGGCATTCTCTTCTGGCTGTAGTAAGCGGAGGGAAGAACAACATAACCCAGGTTACCAGTGTGCCTCAATGTTAATCATCGTCTCATCAGGTGCTGACTTTCCAGTAACTGCTGCAGCCGGTGGGCCTCAGTGGGAAAATTCATAGTTCTGGGAGAGGTGTGATTTTGAAAAGAGGAGATGAGGGCAGTGAACAAGTTGCCCTCTGACCTTCCAAGAAACGCCAGGAAGAAAGACACTTGGATGTTGAAAACTGTGTCGTCATTTTGAATTAAGTACAAGTAGTCATATGGTGACTAGGTCTTTGGTGATTTCAAGATCATTATTTAAATACATTTTTGAGGAAACTCGCCAAATTTATTTAGTATTAACATAGAGAAGTTGGGTCACCAATGACTTGGCATCTTGAATACATTGGTTATCATTTAATCAGAATTAATACATATTAGGAATTGATATAACAAGATACTGGAAAACAGCCTAGAGGTCCCCAAAGCCATGTCCTAAAAATTCTCTTCTTAATAAAATGCAAAACTTCAAATCCATATTACAAGAATCTCATCTCATTCCTGATCATTGTTTGCCAATGAGATGGAGAAAGTGAGAATCCTACTTCTATTGATATTCATAAATTCACTGAACTTTCATAATTCTAAGTGAACAAAAATCTCCTTCCCTTGCTCAAACATAATTTCAGATTGTAAGCATTAAAACAATTCTAAAATATATATTTTATTCAATTTAGCAACTATTTGATGAGGCTCCTCTTGAGCTCACAGACAACATGTTAGGCAAAGAAACAAAGATGTCAAACAATGAAAATGCCATTTCTGCCTTTAAGGAACTCATTTACTTAAGTGCTTTATAATAACGACTAAGTATTAATCCAGGCTAATTCTTTCACTCAGATACTTCTCATTTTTTAAAGGGCTCCTTTTTCTGACCAGCTTAAATATGAAGCCACATTCATGCCTATTTTAAATTGTTAATTTGCACAAACAGCATATCTTGAGTTCCTGTTCTTATGTATACACAGGAAAAAGCATAATTAGCTCTTATTTCATTAGTCTTCATTAACTTGTGAAAATGTGTTACCTAATAACCAAAATACAGGTGAGGAAAAAGTAACAGCCAAAGAGAATGTTGGTTTCTGTTTAAACATAATTAAAAGGAGAAATTAGATGGGAAAATATGCCTTTGCAAATTATATCAATAAGTAAGACAAGAACAAGATACTTTTACAGGAGTAGTTTTCTGGAAGCTTTGAAACAGGCTGATGTGATAGAGCATGGGGAACGCTCCTTTAGAAACAGTGATTAAGGAGGCTCAGAGAGAGATCTGAGTTGAGAGTTAAATCACAAGAAGAGGCCAGCTCAGCTGTGCAAAAATCTGCAAAGAACATTCCAACAGGGAGAAGAGCTTGTGCACACACAGAGTGGCTCGGGATTCCGAATGGCTGAGTGGGAAAGAAGGAAGGGAGGATTGGGGAAGGAAGGGAAGGAGGGAGGGAGGGAACGGAGGAGAGAGGGAGGGAGGGACAGAAAAGAAAATGATGGAGAAAGGGAGGGAGGGAAAGGAAGGTGCTTAAGTTGGCAATAATGTTGGACTACCTTGCTGGCCTCAGTCAGGAATTTGGATATTTTTTCCTAATTGGAGCCACTGGAGATTCTAAGAAAGAGAATTTGAGCAATCACTTATATTGTATGAGCTAAAGAGTACACAGAGTCCTAGCTGGTTTGGCTCCATGGATAGAGCATTGGCCTGCAGACTGAAGGGTCCCAGGTTCAATTTCAGTCAAGGGCACATGCCTGGATTGGGGGCTCAATCCCTAGTAAAGGGTTGCAAGAGGCAGCCAATCAATGGTGTGCTCTCATCATTGATGCTTCTATCTCTCTCTCCCTCTTACTTCCTCTCTGAAATCAATAAAAAAATTAAAAAAAGAGTACACAGAAATAAAATAGAAGATATTGCATTTGAATATGTAAATGATGGTAACTGAAGTAGGATGAAATTGTGAAAGTGAAACAGAGGAAATAGGATTGGGGATCTATTTCAGAGGTAAAGGCAACTGAACTGGCTGGTGCAGTGGTTTGGGGCAATGAAAGAAATGAGTCGAGGCTGACTACTGGCTTGAGGCACTGCATGATGGTGATGCTGAATGGAGGGGATGGGAAAAACTGGCTGGAGATGAGAGAACCAGACCTGGGTGAGTCAGACTAAGTGTGAGATGCCTCTGAGGCTTCCCAAATGAAGATGATCAACTAAGCAAAAGGATATGTGAAATCAGTTGTTGACAAGGAAAATCTGCTCAAGGTTTTGCTTAAACATGAAGATTGAGACGCATTTGCTGGTAGAGTAAAGGCAATGAAATAAAATTTCACTTAGAAGGAATGGACAGACAAAAACATGTCATGTTTCAAAAAGTGAATGAAAACAAGAGTGGCTGGAGCATCTTGACCCAAAGGAAGGCTGGCATTCGAAGAGTGCGGGGAGCTTGCCCAGGAATAGAGCCAAGAACCATTCATAGACTTAGGTCAGCATTTTGGATTCCAATAAACACTTCACCCTGGAAATGCCTACTAAAGAGATATTTTACATTACAGTAAATATATTCTACTACATTTTATTTTCAAAAGAATGTAAGGTTAAGGACTATCAAAGGATAATACACTACTATTAAAATCTAATAATTACAAAACAAAGTTTTAATAGTTTGTATTAGGTTCTGAGGAACAGAATCAATAGAGATAGAGGACAGATAGATGATAGATAGATAGATAGATAGATAGATAGATAGATAGATAGATAGAAGATTTATTATGAACTACTGGCTTACACATTTATGGAACCTGAGAAGGGCCACAGTGTGCTATCTCCAAGCTGGAGGCTCAAGAAAGCCAGTGGTCTACTTCTACTTCTAGTCAAGCCCAGCTTCTGAGAGTCAATGCTATAAGTCTTGCTTCAAGCAAGACATTCAAACAACAGGAGTGCTGATGTCCAAGGGCAGGAGATAATGGATGCCCTAGCCCAAGTGGAGAGAGCAAATCTGTCCTTCCTCTACCTCTTTGTTCTATTTAACCCCTAACAGATTGGATGATGCCCACCCACATTGGTGAAAGTGATTTTTTTAAAAATCAGACTGCCAATTTAAATGCTAACATATTCCTGAAACACCCTCATGGACTCAGTCAGAAGTAATATTTTTGCCAGAGACCTGGGTATCCCTTACTCTAGTCAAGTTGACACATAAAATTAATCTTCACATAGTTCTTGAGAGAAAAGTAACAGACGCTGATTCTAGCTAAATTAATGAGAAGCAGAATGTCTTCTGAGGCTTGGAAGTGGCTCATAGTCAAGAAGCAAAATCCAGGTCCAGAGGGGCAGAAACTAGCTCTGGACAACAAATATGTTCAGGTCGCCACTCCTAGAACAAATTAGCTCCACATACTTTCTCTTTCCTCTTATCCCTTATAGTTAAGACTCCAAACCCCAAAGAAGAAAGCTTACTAGCTTCAGCCATTTGTCCTGGGTAGACTGGCAGCTCCACAGGCCACACAGAGGACGAGAGGTACCTCTTCAGCAGGAATTCGGGCTCTGGCACCAGGTGCAGGGAGAACAGATGTGTGGCCCCCAAGTAATGTCTACTCTAAAAGCCAACTCTCCTGACCCAATTGTCAGTGCTCTTCTCCTAAGGGGTGTTTTCTTAAGCACGTGGCATGTGTTGTGGACGGAGCGGCGGGCACTCCAGGAAGGAGGGTAGTTAACCTCAATGGATTGCCCTTTTGCTGAAGTTCAAATGTCAGAATCACCAGGATTCTCTGATAACCTTATTTTATGTTTAGAAAGTTCAGTAAAATATGAGATTTTCTGTGTTCTCATAAGTCAACAAATTAAAGTCCAGTGGCACAGTCTAAAGCTGACGATTAAAATGTCTTTCCAACTAAGTCTATAAAGTAGTAAGTTCATTTCTTATAAAATGATGACATTGATCCCAATGGAACAGGAGGCCTAGAAGATGCCATGTCAGCCTTGAGACTATGGCCAGATGAATTAATCAGTGCAAAGTCCCTACAAGTTGTTAACAGCAGATTTAAAGACTCTCTTTCAATGATGATAGAGCAGTGCATCAAATCCAGAAAGGCCTTAGCTCACCATTATTAATTGCAGTTTTATGAACTCAGAGTGAAGCAATCTGGAGAGTGGGAACTGGTTTCTCCTGTCTCAAAAGGAAAAAGAAAACTGTAGAGAACAAGAAACATCAAGAGATTTGCTCCTTTTAAGTGAGATTTTTCAGTGGATGAATTCATTTTCCTGTATGTCACAACAGCTGTTGATGTGATACCCTTAATCAACATTAGTGTAGTGAGAGAAAAAAGCCCCTTATGTTCTATGCCTCAGGAATAAGGACATTCCATTTCTTGTAAATTCTACAGAGATACTTTATTTTTATGTGATGATGGCCCATTTCTTTCAGCTTAGGAACAGCATTTAGAGGGAATATACTCTCTAATAAAATGCACCTACACTAGGTGTTCACCAGACCATTAGTTAAAACAGGGAATGCGAATAGAGCAAATGAAGACATCCCTCTGCGGGCATGAATCATTGGAGCCATTGGAGCCATTATTTAAGCCTGTCGAAAAGTAAATGTGCGGCAAAGACAAAAAGCAAGGGCAAGGACAGTGGTTCTGCCCGCGTGCGACTTCCAGGGAAATGCAGAGGACGCGTCCCAGGGGTGAAGGGTTAAACTAGACATCAGGCGATTCTTCCTGAGTTGAATTTTCTCACCAACATGGATTTGAAAAGAAACAGCTACATTCAGAAGGGAAGGAAGATGCTTTGTGATGTCTAATCTCAAACAACAGGCAGTAG
Source organism: Myotis lucifugus (assembly GCF_000147115.1). Taxonomy (NCBI): domain Eukaryota; kingdom Metazoa; phylum Chordata; class Mammalia; order Chiroptera; family Vespertilionidae; genus Myotis; species Myotis lucifugus. The sequence continues at coordinate 2,570,358 of NW_005871171.1, read as the reverse complement.
GAGAGGAGCATCTGCATTTTCCCTCTTCTTCCACTTACAACTTTCTTTTCTGTTTTATATTTAGAGTATTCAGCATTATAGATAGGAAATCGTATTTCTACCAGTCACCAAAAGACATAAGTGAGTACCTTGAATATAATATTCGTAAGAATATAAAAAGTTTATATAAATATACTCTTCTGGAGAATTAAAAAGTACATTAAAAGCTATATTCAGACCACAATTAATAAGAGGAAACATTCCACTCTATGCATGTCTTAAAACTAATTTCTTGGACTAACATATAAAAATTCAGATTGATATGGCAAACCATTCATAATATAGGAAGCATTTGTTTTACAAAATAATATAAAATCAAGTAAACCAAATCAGCAAACGTTTGGACTTCACAAGGCACAGACTCACACAGTGACATGCTGTGACTCCCAGGCCCGAGGGACTTGCAATTAGTTGGGAAACAAATAACAGCAACACATCCTGGTTGCCATACGAGGCAGACGAGAGCAAGCGTTCCAGCTGTATCTGAAACAGAGTGGACTGCACACAACCAATTTGGATGGAATTGTTTTCAGTATAAATCTCACAACCAAGCCATACGGGTACATCCAAGTCCTTAGATAGATGCGGATTTCTTTTAAGATTAAAACAGAGCTTGTTGGTTTGTTTTGTTTTTAATGAATTTGGTGGATTTGGGCTAAAACTACTATGCTAAAGAGTCACTTGAAAACAGCAGGATTCATTTAAAATATTAACTTAGATTTCTGACATATCTTAAAAGATTTTTTCTGTAAATATTGTTTAAAATAAAAAAAACCCTATACCATAAAAAGATAGACATTCTTAATAGATAGGAAGGGACTTCACTTTTCCAAGGGATATTTTAAAGTAAATATATATATATTTTTTTAGTAAAAAGGGAAAATTGCACTAAAGACAAACAAAAAGTAATAATACTTGGAGGCACAGTGTACTTATAGGACTGAATACTTTGGAGTGTGTAAATTCAGTAAAATGTTAACACTTTACGATCTGTAAGCCAGTGCCCAGTAATTAAGGAGCCACCCTCGGGACTCTGAACTGGAGGTGAAGTGATCCAGGCTGAGTTCTGTGACATGCGCTCTGATAAAAGCATGTACTCCGCTTCAGGTTTACTTAACGAAGTTAGTCTCATTTTGGTCTTTCCTGGATATAACGAGCAAAAATAACTTGTGTCCATCATTTTGGAGACCAAACTAATAATTCTAATTAAGAATTGATTTCAATTTTCAAAAACACTGAACAGGAAAAAGTCACATGGTTAAATATGCATATTTAAAACACATACATATATTATATATGTAACTACGTTGCTGGAATAAAATATTTGATTCAGTCTTTCCTTCTGGCCCTCCAACAATACAATGCATTTATTAATTATCTCCTATTTGTAAGATAACATAGTTTCTACAAGATAATCACACATAACACAGTCAGTATATGTGTGATGTTACAGGGTAAGGTGGTAGTTATGGGAAGTTCACCATAAATCAATAGATTTAAAAAGGAGAAATGTTAAGTATTAGATTATTAATTGCTTAAGGGCAAGGGTATATCTGGCTTGTTTACCCCATATATTTGAGTAGCCAGATAGCCCCTGGAGAATAGCAGATGCTCAAAAATGATATAAATAAATGAATCAATACAGAAATAAATATTGAGGATAATATGAAATGCAGAGGTAGGTAAGAAGACACCTAGAATTCAGAAAAATTGAGAGTTTAGTTGGGCTATATATAAATTGTAACTAGAATTTCAATAGGCAGCATCATTACCAACTGATGAAACTTGATGATCAAAAGTAGAGACAGAGAAGCCTGGGGTGTTCAGAACACAGCAGTTGTGTTTGGCTGCAGAGTAAGAAATAAACCTTGCCTATGCTACAAATGGCTCTTAGTACCAGGCCAAATGTCCTAGGACCAAGGGACGCCATCACACACATCCAGGGTTATGTGGGGAGACAGACAAGTCACCTCTGTGCTTCAGCAAACATTTTGATTTGAGAATCTTTATGAAGATGAATTGGGAGGGTAAAATAGAGGTGAAGGGGGAACAGAGTGTCTAACTAGAAGCTTTTTGCATCCACAGATGAGAAATAATGATTTCTGAACTGGGATCATGGTTCAAAGAGGCTGGCACCCAGACAGTGCTGACCCACGGCCTTGACCATGGGCTGGATACTAAGGGGTAAGAGAGAGAAGGGGTAAGAGAGAGAAGGAGTTGCCAGGGATTAAAGAAAGCCTCTGGACTGAAGCAGACTCCGTGTGTGTGTGTGTGTGTGTGTGTGTGTGTGTCCTTATGTAAGTAATCTGTTTACTTTAGAAAAATTTAAAAATGCGGATGGAAAACTTACTTCCAATCCCCACACTTGGAGACAGCCATTGTACATCTTTTCTTATCTGTTTCATATTTGTGTATCAAAGTGTGTATGTATATTTATATATACACACACGAGTTACTAATTTTATCAAAATCTGTTTATGCAATATACGTATTTAATAATGCGTTTCCCATATTCACATATGAATGCAAATACCTTTCTGGTTAATAAATATACATTTATAGCATTATTTCAATTGCTATGCACATAGTATTCCACTATTGAAGTAATAAAATATATGTAACCCATTTCCTATTTTTGGATATTCAGGCTGTTTCAAATGTTTTGCTTTTAAATCTCAGAGAAATGAGATTGTCATTTCCTTATAAGCAGACTAACCAAAAGCACTGGTGTGTCCTCAGACCTCACCCCGGGCTCTCAGGCCACAGTTTATGATGGATTGCACATCAGGGCTTCAGTTCCTTTTCATAAAAGTCATGTGCAGAAGCCTTAGCTAGTCCCACAGATGCAGAGAGTAAAGCTCAGAGAAGCTGAAGTAATTGGGTCCAAGTCCATGGGTGACAGACAGCAGGGCGAGGTCTCAGTCAGGTACGCTGTGAACTGTCCGCTTCACCGAGACCGCCAGGCTCACTGTGGTCGCAGCCATTAGCCCGCAGCCCCGCTCCAGCTTCCCCAGCACACGTAAGTAAACAGGCTCTTTGGATCCAAAATCCAGTGCATTTTTATCAGAGACTCTGCTTTGAAATATACCTGAAGGCAGATAACCAATCACCCTTAATTGGCACTCATTTGGCAATTATAATTAAAGGAGACTGGCAGAGTTTTGGAAAGTCATGCAGATGATGCCTCTTTAAACCTGTTATTCACTTAGTTGGATTCTCTAAACAGTGTCTTCAGCTCAGAGGAGTTGAATAGGAAAGAGGACAGAGTTATGACATCAGGCAAAGACTCAAAGCCAATTTATCTACAGATTGTAGTGATCAAATAGTTCAGAATGAATTACAACTTTGTAATATTACAACATTCATATTCAAGAGATAAAAGTTAGAGTTCAGCTCCCATGATATCCAGTCATTTAAGACACAGTGAGTTATAAGGATTAATCATTTTAATATCTTCCCGTTGAAGTTGGCTAACTACACAAAAAACAAGGCGGATGGAGGGGGGAGTGGAAATATTATTTTGTTTGCTGATCTTTGTGAAACAAGCCCTTGAAAATAAAACATATCATATCAAAGTGTGGGTGTGGGGATAATCCCAGTGGCAGAGTGAACTATGATCAGATTAAGAAACAGCAATATATTTTTGCATGGCTAATAAACAGATCAAAAACCTGCAAACCTAAGGATATTTGGATGCAAACTCTAAGTTTAATTTTCCCATATCCCTATCTGGTCATACCATCTCTCCAGCAAGAAAATCACATTATACACAGCCTTGTTTTCCAGTGTTCAGCAAGTAGCACCCACTGTCAACCTCAGATGTGACCTTGATTGTCGTTTTTATATTTAGAATTTAAAAAATGTGTCCCCTTAAATCTTTAAATAGTATGATTTAGCAAAGAATAAGGACACTCAGTAAAAGCTTTTCTAAAAGCCAGAAACAACGTCTTTCAGAGAGCCACTCTATAGATATTGCATCCACTGTATTTTTCAATCATGAATTAAATTCAATTATCCTTTGGTGATCAGAAGACTGTAAGTTTATAATAATATTTTAATTCAAATTATAAAGTTATATTTTGGTAATCAAATTATGCTTTACAAATTACCTGATTTCTTAACTTGTACCCTCAAAAGGAAAATAACAATAAAAATGCTTAAGGAAGGAGTTTAAGAAACTAAGTCAAATATTTTTCACTCTCCAAGAAGAAATTTGGTGCAATTCAAAAATGTCTGATTGTACAAATACACCATTGCTCCATACGGCATCCAGACCTGTGGAATAATAAGCATTCGTATTTCTGTCTAATTAATTGAAACTATAGAGATTATATGAATTTGGCATTAGTAATAAGGGAGACTAAATAGATAACTTCAGAATTAAACAGATATGTAGTTTAATTACAGCTTTCTAGTGGTTCAAATATCAAATATCAAAACTGCTCATTTTCACCGAGACCTCCAGGCTCGCTGTGGTCTGTAGCAATTATCCTGCAGCCTCTACTCCAGCTTTCCCCAGCATATTTAAGTAAACAGGCTCTTTGGTTCTTTTGCATTGTTTTTGTAAGTATTCATTTTATAATAACTAACTAGAGGCCTGATGCATGAAATTCATACAAGAGTAGGCCTTTGCAGCCCCGGCCGCCCTCGTAGCCCCGGCTGCCTCAGCCGCCCTCGCAGTCCCAGCTTTGTTCGGAAGTTTGTCCGGGTGGTTGTTCCGTTGTTCAGCTGTTCGGTCAATTTGCATATTACACTTTTATTATTATAGATTACCCAGAGTCAGGCAAAATAACTTGTACAATTATTAAAATTGTCCCATATGAATTTCAACAAGCAGAGAATTATGCTTACATATAAATTTAGTTTGTTCTCTCTTTTTTTAAAAAAAATATTTTATTAATTTTTTTACAGAGAAGAAGGGAGAGGGATAGAGAGTTAGAAACATCAATGAGAGAGAAACATTGATCAGCTGCCTCCTGCATACCCCCTACTGGGGATGTGCCCGCAACCAAGGTACATGCCCTTGACCAGAATCGAACCTGGGACCTTTCAGTCCACAGGCCGACACTCTATCCACTGAGCCAAACCAGCTAGGGCTGTTCTCTTTTTTAAAGTAAACAAGGTTTCTATCATTTCAGAAAAACCTTTTGAGAAGAAATAATATATTCCCTGTTACTCAATCAACCAACATTAGCAAAGCCATAACACATGTCGTGAGAGAGGGGATATTGGATCAGATCCTGGTATTAGACTAGACCAGATCACACAGTACTGATTAGCTTATGAACAAAGTTACTCTAAGGGCAATGGGGAAATATTAAATGATATTAAACCCAGAGAGGCTGCTGTTAGGACCTGCCCTTTATAAAGAAGACTCTGGTGGTAGTGGAAGGGAGAGGAGAAAAAGTGGTGGTGAAAGCAGGCAGGAGGGCTTGCGGGATATGGAGGAAGGCTTAAAAGGGTGGCAATGTGAATGAGAAGTGATCTTGAGCATTCATTGAAAATTGGAATGGTCAGGACTTCCTGGCACATTGGTTAAGGGATGCAGGAGACAGAGACTCAAACACAGCACCCAGCCTGCTGGAAAATGATTAAGCTCTTTGCTCAATTGAAAACACAGGTATTAAACTGTATGCTCCACCTGGTATGAGTTAAAGAACTAAGTGATCTTTAAAACTAACTTATTTGGAAAAGCATGTTAACTGGTGTCAAGGTGTTAGAAGTGATAGGTTCTGGACACTGGAGCTGAGGACTTTGGCTGACTAAAGTGAGGTCCATATTTCCAGGTCGGCTCCGAGGCCATAGTCAATCAGGAGAAAGTAGCATGTTAGAGTTTGTTTCAGTACAGGGAGAAAGTAAGCTGAAGATTTGAGGAGAGAAATGAAGCATAGCATTTAAACTAAGGTTCACAGCATCTCATGTTTTCAACTGTAACCTATTTGGGGGCTTATGGAATAAGGAAATCTAAGCTTAGTAGTAGGTGTAAACAACTCATTCATTTTATCTTCCCCTTTTGTAAAGTGAAGAAAGCTTTCACCCTTTCTCCATCAGTAGAAATGCTGCTGCTCTGAATGGCTTATAAGATGTAAAACACATTTAGAATTCTGTTGATGTCTTCAACAGGTTGATCCGCACGTTAGACACAATCTTAAGTGGTGTCCAAAGAGGCTGTGAGGTTTTCAAGTCAGCGTGGGTTCCGCTTTTACACACAGTTTTGCTTTCTCATTTCCATGAAGATGAAGGGAAATAATGAGCAAGTGTAGGAACAAGGAGAAAATAAAGGAGGGGGCATGGATTTTTATTAAATCCTATTCAGTTTTATAAAATAAGGCCTTATATTGACAACAAATGAAACAATTTTTGTATGTGCTTCTTTTTAAATTTGCATTTATTTTTCAGTCACAGTAGACATACAATACTATGTTAGTTTCAGGTTTACAAGATAGTGATTAGACAGTCATACACCTTACAAAGTGAAGTGATCATCCTGGCGCCACACGCAGTCATTACAATAATGTTGACTGCATGCCCTTTGCTGTCCTTTACATCCCCTGACTGTGTTACAGCTGGCAATTTGTACTTCGCAATCCCTTCACCTTTCTCACTCATCCACCCTCCTTCCCTCCTATCTGGCAACTACACATTTGTTCTCTGAATCTATGATTTTGTTTCTGTTTTATTTATTTATTTATTTTCTTTTTTAGATCCCACACATAAGTGAACTCATATAGTATTTGTCTTTCTCTGTCTGACTTATTTCAGCATAATATTCTCTAGGTCCATCTGTGTTGTTGCAAATGGCAAGATTTCATTCTTTTTTAAAGCTGAGTAATATTCCATTGTATATATGTATACTTTTTTAAATTTTTATTTTCAATTACAGTTGCCATTCAATATGATATTACTTTCAGGTGTACAGCAGAGTAGTTAGACATTTATATAGCTTATGAAATAATCTCTTATAAATCTAGTTCTCCCCTGGCATCATACATAACTTATTACAATATTACTGAATATATTCCCTAAGCTGTACTTTATATCCCTGTGTCTATTTTGTGACTACCAATTTGTACTTCCTTTTTTTATTATTATTGATTTCAGAGAGGAATGGATTGGGAGAAATAGAAACATCAGTGATGAGAGAGAATCATGGATCGGTTGCCTCCTGTACACCCTCTACTGGGGATCGAGCCCACAACCCAGGAATGTGCCCTTGACTGGAATCGAATCTGGACCCTTCATTCCACAGGTGGAAGTTCTATCCACTGAACCAAACCAGCTAGGGCCCAATTTGTACTTCTTAATCCCTTCACCTTTTTCACCCAACTCCACTCTCATCTGGCAACCATCAATTTTTTCTCTGGTCTATGAGTTTGTTTCTGATTTATTTATATATTTTGTTTTTTAGATTCCACATGTGAGTGAAATCTTATGGTATTTGTCTGTTCATGTCTGACTTATTTGACTTAGCATAAAACCCGCTAGGTCCATCCATGTTGTTGTGAATGGTAAGATTTCATTCTTTTTTTATGACCCAGTAATATTCCATTGTACGTGTGTACTATAATTTCATTATCCAATCATCTATCAGTAGACATTTAGGATATGTCCATATCTTGGTTATTGTAAATAATGCTGCAATGAATGTAAGGGTGCATACATCTTTTTTAAAAAAATACATTTTATTGATTTTTTACAGAGAGGAAGGGAGAGGGATAGAGAGCTAGAAACATCGATGAGCGAGAAACATCGATCAGCTGCCTCCTGCATGCCCCCAACTGGGGATGTGCCCACAGCCAAGGCACATGCCCTTGACCGGAATCAAACCTGGGACCCTTGAGTCCACAGGCCGACGCTCTATCCACTGAGCCAAACCAGCCAGGGCGCATCTTTTTAAATTAGTGTTTTGAATTTCATTGGATAAATTCTCAAAAATAGGATTTATGGATCATAGTTTTTAGTTTTATTTCTTTGAGGAACTTTCATAATGGCTGCACCAATTTGAAATCCCATCAACAGTGTATGAGGGTTGCTTTTCCTCCACATCTTTGCCAACACTTGTTGTTTATCAATGATAGCCATTCTGACCAGTGTGAGGTGATATCTCATTGTGGTTTTAATTTGCATTTCTCTGATAATTAGTGACATTTGGCATCATCTTTTTGTATGTCTACTGGCCATCTGTCTGTCTTCTTTGGAGCAATGTCTACTCAGGTCCTCTGGCCATTTTTAAATTGGATTGTTTGGGGGTATTTTTGCTGTTAAGTTGTAAGAGTTCTTTATAAATGTTGAATATTAACTCCATATCTGCTATAGCCTTGGCAAATATCTTCTTCCATTCGGTATGCTGTCTTTGCATTTGATTGATGGCTTCATTTGCTATGCAAAAACTACTTAGTTTGATGTAGTCTCATTTGTTTATGTTTTCTTTTGTTTTCCTTGCCTAAGGAGATATATCAGGAAAAAATAGTACTAAATGAAATGTCAGAGAGCTTACTGCCTGTGTTGTTTTTTTTTTCTAGAAGTTTTATGGTTTGGAGTCTTACATTTAAGTCTTTAATCCATTTTAAGTTTATTTTTGTATATGGTGTAAAAATGTGGTCTAGTTTCATTTTTTTGCATGTATCTGTCTAGTTTTCCCAACATCATTTATTTAAATGACTGTCTTTACCCCATTGTATGTTCTTGCCTCCTTTGTCATAGATTAATTAACCATATAGGCCTGGGTTTATTTCTGGGCTCTCTATTCTGTTCCATTGATATACGTGTCTGTTTTTATGCCAGAACCATTCTCTTTTGAATACTATAATCTTGTAGTATAGTTTGGTATCAGTAAGCATGATACCTCCAACTTTGTTGTTCTTTCTCAAGATTGTTTTGACTATTTGGGATCTTTTCTGTCCATATAAATTTTAGGATTATTTGTTCTAGTTTTGTAAAAAAAAAAAATCTCATTGGTATCTTGATAAGAATTGCATTGAATCTGTAGATTGCATTGGGTAGTATGGACATTTTAATGATGTTAATTCTTCCTATCCATGAGCAATATATATGCTTCCATTTATTTATATCTTCTTCATTTCTTTCTTCAATGACTTATACTTTTCCAAATACGTCTTTTACCTCCTTGGTTAAATGTATGCCTAGGTACTTTTAATGCAATTGTAAATGGGATTTTTTTTAAGTTCTCTTTCTGATTGTTTGCTATTGGTGTATAAAAATGCAACCAATTTCTGAACATTAAATTGTATCCTGCTACTTTACTGAATTCATTTTTAGTTCTAATACTTTTTGGTGAAATCTTTAAAGGTATCATGGTATCTGAAAATAATAATGCTTTTACCTCTTCCTTTCTAATTTGGATTTTTTTTATTTCTTCTTCTTGTCTGATTGCTGAGGCTAGGACTCCCAGTACCATTTTGAATAAGAGTGATGAAAGCAGCCATCCCTGTCTTTTCCTTATCTTAAGAAAAACACTTTTAGTTTGTGCCCAGTGGGAATGATATTAGCTGTGGTTATTCTCAGTTTGCTGTGAGTTTTTATCATAAATGGGTGCTGGATTTGGTTAAATGAGTTTTCTACATCTTTTAAAATGATCATTTGATTTTTATCCTTCATTTTGTTTATGTGGTGTATCACATTAATTGATTTGCGGATTTGAACCAACCTTGCATTCCATGAATAAATCCCACTTAATCATGGTGTATGATCTTAATATAATATTTAATTCAGTTTGCTAATATTTTTTGAGGATTTTTGCATCTTTGTTCATCAGAAATAGCAAAATGCAACATATTCATTGTGGATCAAAATATACAGCACTTTACATATTTTTATTGTTGGATTTATGCCATTGAGAATAATGCAATCAAGTATCAAATCTTTGGAACCACAATGACCTGCATTTAAATTAGGATTTGCTACTAATTAAAAATCGGTCTTAGTCAAATCATTTAACATCATTGAGCTCTGATTACCAAAGCTACAAATCAAAAATAATAAGCAGCAGACACAATTGATTGCCGACCCATCATCTATTCTTTTCTTCATAGCGAATCTCAATTTTCATCAGAAATCCACCTATTTCAATGCAGCCATGTTTTCCAGGAAGACTGGCTCTATCATCAGTCCCAGGAGTGGGAAGAATTCTGATTGATTTAACTCAATTCTAGTGGTCCCATTGCCATTGCCAGTGTTCAATTTAGACAATAGTTTGTGAAATAATTCAGGACAATGTGACAAGAGAGGTTGTCTGCTGGGAGTTTTCAGTAAAGGTTTTTGTTTGTTTTATTTTGTTTGGGGGGAGGTGGGTTGGTTTGTTTTGTTTTGTCTGTGTTTGTGTGTTTTTTTTGTTTTTGTGTCTTGGCTTCTAAGAGAGTTCACAAGAAAATGTTCTTTCCTCTTTTGGACATTGTCAAGTCTTTATGTAATGCCTGATAGTGGGGAAGCCATCATATTATTACAAAGGGAAGCAGATTGATAACAAAGCCACACACCTAACCTAGAAGAACACCGAAAAAAATGGAAAAATTCTATTTTTATAACTGTTGTTGAGCATTGATTTGATCAATCCTGTAACCATCTTACCTCTGAAATTAATATGTGAGAAATAAATTACCTTATTTTTTAAGCCAGTTTGGATTCTGTTAATTGAAACTGAAAGCTATTTGGCAGAATGAGCAATAACAAGTGAAAAGCACTGGACACCCAATAATAACTACTATTATTAATTTACCTTTTTCTCATAGTCACTTTTTCGTTTTCTTTATCTCTTTACCTGACCATTTGAAACCATCAGGAAACATGTGGTTTCTTATTTCTTTCTATATTTTTCTACATACCTATAGCAGTGCCTGTCAACAGTAAGTGCTCATAAACATTGTCAAATAGAAACACATTTGAACCTAAGCCTCCTCATATACTGTAAGGTCTGTAATGACATAGAGTGACCAGATTTCATTAGCAAAGAAAAAGAATGTTTTATAAATAATAGCATGAGAAAAATCAATGTGGTTTTAATTTTAAAGAATGATATATATTTTTTTCATTTTAAAGGAAAAAATATATTTCCATGAACTGAGTTTTAAATGCTAGGGAGGAAATTATTTTGAAAAACTGACATTTTTAAAGCACTAAGAAAAAGAAACTAAGATTTTAAAAAAAACAACTTAAAAGATGACAATGTCTTTGTAAAATCAAGCTGTGCCCTTAATAAAAGTTGATAAATATTAAAAATGCATTCCACTGTTGACTAAAGTAACATCCTTAAGCTTACACGCAAATTTCTGAGTGGGTGCTTAAGCCTTGTCTGTTTATATGCTCCCCTTTCATTAAATAATTTTGCTCTTTCTCTGGCTCCATAAATCTCTTTAGAGCTCAATGTGTAATACAAAAATTTTAAAAAGTGATGTAATAGGAACTGACACAATTATTTTTACCAATTATCAAATGTGACTAGGCTCATAAAAACATATTTTTTCTATTTATCTTTTTTATGTTTAGCTTAAGATTCTCTGAAAAAATATTAATGCTATATAAAAAAAAATTCTGTTGCTGTAAAGTTGAGTGTTGTGTTGAAAAGAGAAACTTGGCCCTGACTGGTTTGGCTCAGTGGATAGAGCGTCAGCCTGCGGACTCAAGGGTCCCGGGTTCGATTCCAGTCAAGGGCATGTACCTTGGTTGCGGGCACATCCCCAGTAGGGGGTGTGCAGAAGGCAGCTGATCGATGTTTCTCTCTCATTGATGTTTCTGGCTCTCTATCCCTCTCCCTTCCTCTCTGTAAAAAATCAATAAAATATGTTTTAAAAAAAAGAAAGAAAAGAGAAACTTGAAGAAAGGAGGAGACCTACAGATAGTCTTATTGGGGACAAAAACCAAGCTAATACCATGTTATATTACTGTAGCAAAGTGTATGGTTTTTTTTTCATTAATCACTAACTAATATCATATCCCAATAGCAGTTTTGAAAACAACTGTTCTTATGTGAATAACAGAAATCATGATTATTTTCATATGACATTGTTATCATTGCTGATATCTCAAGATATTGTTTATTCTTATCATCAGTTATTCAATGTCTTGGTGTTATTTAATTTATTGATATAGATGAACATTCTAGTATAACAATTTAAAAAATATTGTGATAAGTGTATGTAACCAGTTTCCTTATGATCATGTAAATTTAATTTTATGCATTTAAAATGTTATTTTGAGAAGAGATCCATAGGCTGCACCAAGTTTCTGGTGAAGGACCCTTGACCCAAAGGAATCCAAATGGGCAGAACACCACTGAACCCCTGCCTCTACCAACGTACAATATCACATTGTATGCGGGAAACGTATTCATACATTTTACGTTGACTGGTAGTAGAACGCGGGACACGTATTAATACGTTTTTTATAGACTAGCGGTAGAATGCGGGTAACGTATAAATACGTTTATTTTTATACTTTTTTATTGCTCTAAAGGGATGCTAACATGCAGATATACGAATTCCAAAGGACAAAATTTGGGTCTGTAACACATACAATGGTGAATTATGTCTGTACTTCCAGGTATAACGGTAATCTATTCAACTGCGTAGAGTCATCCCTTCACACAATTCTCTGCCTCGCCACGCATTCAGTGCGATTCTAACAATCGGAAAGGGTGCACACTTCACAAAATCTTTGTAATTTTGATCAAAGTGACATTATTTCGAGAGACATGAGCCAATTTGACGACGAAAGTGATGAAGAATTGTGTGTTGGTCGTTTATCGGATCTTTCGTGTGATAGCGATATCGAAGATCATTCAGAATTGGAAAGTGACAATGAAAGCGACTGTGAAGATATCCCCCTACCTACAAATTTTACTCGCAGAACTATATCTTCAAGTTCTGATGAAAGTGAAGACGAATGGTCCTCGACTGATGAACCTCCAGTTCTTGAAGATTTTATGGGTCGTCCTGGAGTTACTTCGAATGCTGCTCCAGAATCTCTGATTGATGCCGTCGAATCATTTATAAAAGATGATTTCTTTCAATATTTAGTTGATGAATCAAACAGATATTGCTATCAAAATATTGAACGATTCCAAACATCCCGCAAAACTATCAAATGGCTAGATATTACAATCGCAGAAATGAAGAAATTTTTGGGTCTAATAATTTTGATGGGACAAGTTCGCAAAGATAAGCGAGATGATTATTGGTCAACAGACCCGTACTTGGAAACGCCATTTTTTTCCAATCACATCAAGGGATAGATTTCGACAAATTTGGGCAGCTTGGCACTTCACTAATAATGAAGACATTACAGAAGAATCAGTAAGATCAGTGAAAGTCATGCCTATAATCAATTATTTTTCAATAAATCGGAATTTTTACATATTTTATTACTTTTATTTCAATTTCCAGTGAGTTTTCCAGTATTTGTCTGTTTAAAATTTAAGAAAAATAATTCAGTATACATTTTATAGTAAATCACAAAAAGTTTCATTGAAAAAAATATGTAAAACTAAAGTTATCGTAATTTTACTGAACGTTGCCATTTGCGCAAAAAATTAGCAAAAATGGCCCGCGCCACCTGTTAGCGCACGATAAAAACTACCCGCAAACAATGTGATATGCTACTTATTTCATGTCAAACAACAAAACTTAAAGTCTGTGATTGCACTACCAAAAAGAGATCTTTAGTTCTTTCCAAAAAAAATGCCTACATTTTTAGTAATCAATTTTACATGTTTTTCTTTTAGACCATTTTGAATCTTTTTTTTGAATTAAATATAGTTGGTATACAATATTGTGTTAGTTTCAGGTATACAATATAGTGATCTAACATTTTTAAACCTTGCATTATGACCATAAATATTCTAAGCTTATTTTGAAAAAGTTGATAATATAAGATTTATATCCACCAAGGTAACTCTACCTTCAAAAAAATTAAAACATAAGTGCTATGAACAAATTTAAATTCTGTTGTATAATCAAGGAAAGGTACTCTGTCCTTTATTTGAAAAATTATAGATAGACTAGAGGCCCGATGCACGAAGATTCATGCAAGAATAGGCCTTCCTTCCCCTGGCTGCCGGCACCGGCTTCTCTCTGGCACCGGGGACCCGGGCCTTCACTCTGGCCACCACCTCCTGCCTTCGCTCCGGGCCAGAGCTGCCTCCCACCTTCGCTCCGGGCCAGAGCTGACTCCCACTTGCTCTGGCCGGCGCCTTAGCTTTATTCATCGCTGGGGTGATAAAGGAAGCCAAACATCCCTCCCACTCTGTCCGGCTCCGTGGCTCCAGCCGGCGCCACCATCTTTGTGGCTATGGGTGCCGCCATCTTTGTGGATATGGGTGCTGCCATCTTTGTGGATATGGGTGCTGCCATCTTTGTTGCAGAGTGACAGTTAATTTGCATATTACCCTTTTATTAGTATAGATAGATAGATATGTATAGAGATATATGTGTGATAGATATGTATAGAGATATATATGTGATATATACATATATCATCAAGTACATAGTTTTAAAGATTTTTACATTATTAAATAAACATTGGTAGTTTGTCAAATTATTAGATGGTTTAAAAGGGTTATTGCTCAAAGAGAAAAATTCATCCCAATACAAATTTTTAATTATAAAAAAATTAAAATACATACAGATACAAAATACTCTCACATAAAAAAATCACAAGTTGAGATAACCAAGATGGTGTTGTAAGTAAGTGCCAGTACTCATCACCTCCCACAACCACATCAAAATTAAAACTATAATAAAGAACAACCATCATTCAGAACCGCTTGAAAACTGCCTGAATGGAAGTCCTACAACTAGAGAAGTAAAGAAGAAAGCGCACTGAGACTGTTGGAGGGGCGGAGTTGCAGAACAGGCTGATCTGACATCCACATGTGGCAAGTTTTTAGTTGGGAGGGATAGCCTGACTGAGGAGGACTCCCGTGAGGAGCAAGGGGTCCCAGCCCCACACCAGAACCCCAGCCAGGGGTTCCAGAGCTGGGAAGAGAAGTTTCCGTAACTTCAGGCTGTAAAACCCAGTGGGGATTGTGGCTAAGTGACACGGAGGCTGCTGGCCTCTTAAAGGGCCTGAGCATGAGCTTAAATGGTGCCACTTCCTCTGAACTCCAGCACTGGGCAGCAGCTTTAGGGAAATCCTGGGACATATGGGGAGGAACTGGACTGTCTGGCATTGGGGTAGGAACTTGGGTGTGGCTTTCTCCCAGACAGAGGTGCTTGCAGGGGTCATTGTTCCTATGCTGGGACCACCCCTGTTGCAGAGCTGACTGGCAGCCATATCTAAATTTCCATCAACATGGCCCACACTGTTCCTCATCCCTGGTGATTCTCTGAGACCCCATCCCATCCAATTTGCAGCCACAATCAAGCCATTTGCCACAACTATTCCATATGAATGGCCTGTCCAGGCTCAGCTTCAGACTTTGCTAAAATCTTTAAAACAAACAGCAGCTGTGTCAGCATGACCCAAACCTATCAATAAAAGGCCCAAAACCAAGCACTAACACCAGTCTGCCTTGCTTAACAGCTCTGCCTCAGCTGGGCACTTCTAAAACCAATATAAAAAGTAGCCATCTGCAGATTTCTCTGTAGCTTCTGCAAGGTGGCCCCAGGCAGAGGCTGACTGCACCTCCCTGGAGGCCCCAGAGCCAGTGCACCCAGTGGACAGCTTCAGACCATACCAGATTACAACTCTACACATCTACAATTGACACACTCAAGGAGCCAACTCAGTGAGCAACAAGCCCCTCTGAAGCAAGTCCTGCTCCATAGGGATGTCTCCTGCACAGCAGCTCTCCCACTGTAGTTACAACTGATCCTCACAGCCAATTGGTCTGGAGGTCAATTCCTCCCAATGATGCCAACAACAATCAAGGTTCAACTACATGAAGAGTGTGCACACAGCCCACACAGGGGCACAACTAGAGTACCCAGCTCAGGTAACTGGGGAGGCCAAGACACTGGGCCCTACAGCACGTCTACTACATAAGGCTAATCTATCAACTCCAGGAGACATAGCAGATCTGCCTAATACATAGAAACAGACACAGGGAAGCAGCAAAAATGTGAGACAAATAAACATGTCACAAATGAAAGAAATGGAAGCAAGCAAACTACTGGATAGAGTTCAAAACAATAGTTATAAGGTTACCCAAGGATCTTAATGAGAGCTTCAAGAGACTTAATGTGGCCTTCAAGGGACATAGTGAGACTTTCAAGGATCTTAGTGAGACTGTCAAAGACATGAAAAAGGTCCAGTCAGAAATAAAGGCTACACTACTGAAATAAAGAATAATTTACAGGGACTCAACAGCAGAGTAAAAGATGCTAAGAAACAAATCAATGATTTGGAACAGGAGGAAGCAAAAAACACTCAATCAGAAGAGCAAAAAAAAAAAAATATGAAGATAGTATAAGGAGCCTCTGGGACAACATCAAGTGTATGAACATTGTATCAGAAGGAGAAGAGAGAGAACAAGTTATTGAAAACCTATTTGAAGAAATAATGACAGAAAAATTCCCTTACCTGGTGCAAGAAATAGACTTACAAGTTCAGGAAGCACAGAGAGTCCCAAACAATAGGAAGCCAAAGAGGCCCACACCAAGACACATAATTAAAATGCCAAGGGTTAAAAACCAAGAGAGTCTTAAAAGAAGCAAGCAAAAAGCAGTTAGTTACCTACAAGGAGCACCCATATGACTATCAGCTGATTTCTCAACAGAAACTATGTGGGCCTGAAGGGAGGGGCAAGAATAGCAAGGATCTACAACCAAGGTTACTCTATCAGGCAAAAGTATAATTTAGAATTGAAGGTCAGATAAAGAACTTCATAAACAAGAAAAAGCTAACCATGAAACCTATATTACATGAAGGGTATTCTTTAAGAAGAAAAAGAAAAAAAGATTTAAAATAATATGAACAATAAAATGTCAATAAATATCTATGAATAATTGAATCTAAAAATAAACATCTCTCTATATAAAACCCTAATATGCAAGTAGACCAAATGGCAGAACAACCAAACAACCAGTCACTATGATGTGCACTGACCACCAGGGGGCATGTGCAGAACATGGCGGGCGTCAGCAGCAGGTGGCAGAGCATGGGACATGGTGGGCATTGGCTGCAGCACAATAGTGGAGCAGATAAGCAGGGAGCCAGACCAAGGCGGGGCACTGATCGCTGTCATCGGGGCAAGCCTCTGGTGGTTACTGAAAATTCTTTGCTCCCACATGCCACAGTCCTGCCCGGCACTTGCACCTGCTGCTGGCACTGGCCCTGCTCAAACCCGCCACCGGAACCCAGTACCAGCCCCTATTGCTTGGCGCCATCAGCAGGTGTGAGCGGTGGCTGCTGGCCCCAATCACCCTCAGGGCTTCTCTACCTCCCCCTGCTCCTAAGGAGCGATCAGGGCCAGCAGCCGCCTCTTGCACCTGCTGCCAGCAAAGGCCGTGCTCACACCCGCAGTTGGCGCTGGAGCCACCACTCGCACCCGCTGCTGGTACCCAGCGCTGGTCCTGATTGCTCAGCACCATCAGTGGGTGCGAGTGGCAGCTGCTGGCCCCAATCGCCCCTGAGGGCTTCTTCACCTCCCCCTGCTCCTGAGGGGTGATTAGGGCAGAAGCCGCCTCTTGTACCCACTGCTGGTGCCAGCCCCAATCGCTCCACGCTGTCAGTGGGTGCAAGCGGGGCTGGCACAGTCAGTACATGGGAGCAGTGGTGGCGGGAGTGGGGCTGTAGGCAGTCAGGAGACCAGGGCCATGGTGGGAGGGGCTGGGAGGAGGGGTGCGGAGGATGGGCCGAGACCCACCCTGTGCCCACCGCAGCCTTGCGGCCCACTGTTCCTTTCAAGGTGCATGAATTTGTGCACTGGGCTCCTAGTAAAAGAATAAAAAATCTAATTAACAAAATAAACTGATGAATAAAATAGAATCAGAGGCATGAAAACATGGAATAGAGTGATGGTGAACCTATGACACGTGTGTCAGAGGTGACATGCGAACTCATTTTTTTGGTTGATTTTTCTTTGTTAAATGGCATTTAAATATATAAAATAAATATCAAAAATATAAATCTTTGTTTTACTATGGTTGCAAATATCAAAAAATTTCTATATGTGACACGGCACCAGAGTTAAGTTAGGGTTTTTCAAAATGCTGACACTCCGAGCTCAAAAGGTTCGCCATCACTGGAATAGACTGAAGATTCTCAGAAGGAAGGGGTGAGGGGGTTGTGGGAAGAGATTAACGAAATATCTTATATGCATATATGCATTACCTATGAACACAGACAACAGGTGGTGAAGGTCTGGGGCTGGGAGGGAATAGGTGGAGCGGGGCAATGGGTGGAAAAAGGGAGGACATCTGTAATACTTTCAACAATAAAGTGTGTTTTTTTTAATCACAAGTTTATGAATTTTTTTCAATTTTTCTCAAACTGAAGGAGTCAGACACACATAGCTTGAATTCACCCTGCAATAGCTTCCAAGTTGAGCCTTACTGTTGTTAATAGTAATTAACAGTAAGTTACAGTAATTGATCTTACTAAGTGCCTGGCACAGTGTTTAAAGCTCTATCAAGGGGAACAAGGCCAGCAGAATAACAACACTCATGGCTCCAGTCTAGTAGCATAGATAATGCTTATCACAAATAATTGGTTAAATGAAATTGTTTCCAACATTATGAAAGAAAATCGTAGGGTGTATTATCTCAATTCTTGCAACTTTATGAGCTATGTACTATTATTTTCATTTTGTAAAAACAACAACAAAAACTTGAGTTCAGAGACGTAGAGTCACATGCCTCTTGTTGTTAGGGGGCCACAGAGTGCTACCAGCATAAAAGGAGAGTTTAACATACGCAAAATTAATCATAAAGTAATACCATTTTATACATTAATGTTTGCCTTCTTGAGGGAAGAGCTAAACATTAAATAAATGTTTATTAACATTTGAAACAATTATGTCTTGTATGTGATAAGTAAAAGTTATCGAATGACTCAAAATAAAACATCAAATAAAATTTAAGAGGCGAAGGGTGGGAGAACAGAAACTATTGCATCCTATGTTCTTCCAGGAAGTCAAAAGCAAGATCTGCAGACTATCCATCTTGGAAAAAGGCTAGGTTCATTCTTGGTTAAAAAAAAATTAGCACTTTAATTTTTAAATTAATAGGAAAGTCTGTGCACGTGCGCGGGTGGGGACATGTGGAAAGCTCTATACCTCCCTCTCAATATTGTTACAAACCTAAATGTGCTTTAACAATTGTCTTTAAATTTTTCTAAACAATAAATAATAAATATAAGGGAAATATAATATAGTATTCAATATTTGATGAGCATCTACTATATGAGCAACAAAAACATTGCATCTTTTTTAATATAATAGTTTTATTAAGATATAATTCACATACCATACAATTAACCCATTTAAAGTGTACAACTCAGTGATTTTTATATATTTTTATTGACATATAAATGACATACAATATCCTATTCATTTCAGGCGTACATCATAAAGATAGTTATATACATTACTAAATGACCCCCACGGTAAGTCTAGTTAGCATCTGTGACAGTTATTACAATATTATTGACTCTATTCCCTCTGCTGTACATCCTCATGACTTATCTATTCTGTAACTGGAAGTATATGTTGCATCTTGAGCTATTTGATTCTAATCTGTTTTCAGTGCTCTTAGGAGTGTTGTGCTAATGAAGATTTGGAGTGGGGTAGGAGTAGCAATGCTGCCATCAGTGCCAGAGGGGATGACTGTAGCTTGCCAAAGATTGGCCATTCTTGGCTCCTGAGGTTTCCAGACTGTGCTGAGGGCATTGTCCCTTCCCAGGAGAGTCTCCAGTATGGGGGAAGATCAGGTCAAAGGAACAGAAAAAGCATACTACACTGTGGCAAGTACAGGAACAGAGCTGTGTTCAAGATTTTGTATCGGTCCAGAGACGCAAGATAGGTATGCTGCTCTCAGAAATTAGTAACTCTACTTATTAGTTATAATAATAACAATAACATGTACATATGTTGCATGCTTACAATTTGCCCAGCACTGTCCTAAGCACTTACACGTTTTAAATCACTGAATTTTCTCAAAATTCCTGAGATGGCTGCTACTATTAAGTTGGGTGCAGATGCCCTAGATGTTAATTATTAAAATATGTGAAAAAATACTCACTCTTGCACTGGGTGTGTTTCCTAAAGAGATAAGTAAAATTACTTCAAGTGCCCTGGCTGGTGTGCTCAGTGGTTACAGCAACCTAGATTTGATTCCCAGTCAAGGGAACATGCCTAGGTTACAGGTTTGATCCCCGGTTGGGGCATGGGAGGCAACCAATCTGATGTCTCTCACATAGATGTTTCTCTCTCCTCCTCCCTCCCGCAGGTGAGGATTAACAACAAAATTACTTCAAGAATATTATTTTCCTCAGTGAAAAACAAGTAATTTGGAACCACAGTGATTTACGTTTAACCCACATAATATTGTCAATGAAACTTCAAAAACATGGCTCAACTGTACCAATTACATGTACTCTTATTCGTTTATTTACCTTTATTTTTGAAAGTATTACAGATGTCTCCTTTTTTTCCCATTGACCCCTCTCACCCGAGTCCCTCCCAAGGCCTTCACCACACTATTGTCTGTGTCCATGGCTTATGCGGCCCCCTCTCTTCCCTCTGAGGTTGGTCAGTCTGTTCTGCTTACTCTTGATGTTTGTCAATCTTCAAGGAATTATTTTTTGTTTTTATTTTTCTTTTGTTTTTAGAAAAGTTAATAAAGTTTGGCAGGAAATAGCTGAAGAGTCAAATACAAATTTTGATAGTTTACAATTTGGAATCAGGTTAACTTCACTTTATAAATAATTTCAAGGCAGGATTACAGAAATAAATCATAATAATTAATAAGTACAAATATCCTGACCTTGTCATTTTCCTGCTAGTTAATGTTCATCAAGACTGTCCTAATTAGATAAAAACTATAAATTAAGCACAACGTGACCCTTGCTTTCATGGAACTCTAACTAGAACATGGTAATAGTTTCAAGAGTTATACTCATGAAAAACAGTCTAATTGGGCTTTAAAACCAAGTTTTTGTCAGGATTTTAAAAAGCCACTAGCCATGCCCAGCTGGTGTGCTCAGTAGCTTGAGTGTGGACCCCTGAACCAGGAGGTCACCGGTTCAATTCCCAGTCAGGGCACATGCTCCGGTTGCCAGCTTGAATCAATGTTGATGTTTCTGTCTCATTGATGTTTCTCTCTCTCCATCTCACTTTCTCTCTCTAAAATAAATAAAGAACATATTCTTTAAAAACAATTTTTAAAGCCACTAGCCAGTATCTCTATCACCCAAAAATATGTAATGCCCTTTTGTTTGAGGATGGGATGGCGGGAAGACTAAAGATCAGGGATCAGAAGTATTAATATAGTCTTGTAAGATTATTGTTAGCACGTATATTGAGTATTTATTTTTGACATTTTACACATTTAAAAAATACATTATTTACTCCCCACCCCAATATAACAGCTGCTAACATTTGGCCATAGTTGCCTCATATCCTTTTCTTTTTTCTTTTTTAAGAAAGTGGCAGATTCATTTACTTTACATACTCTTTATTCTCTCTTTCTCTATATGAAACCCGGGTTTTCACTTGAAGCCCTCTTGAAATGTAGACACCCAAACCCCAGCTCTTACTGTGGTAACAGCTATCAGTCTGAGCCAGCCTCACTCCATTCCCTCTGTGCAGTCAGCACTGGATGGTGATGCCATTGAGGTACCAGGAGGAGAGACTGTCAGTGATACATGTGAGATTTGAACTCACCTCTGCCTGTCTTCAAGGTGCTTGTTCTTTGCACATGTCTAGAGGGCCCAGGAAGAATAATGATAGCCCTCGGTCACAAGAGTAAACATCCCGTGCCAGCTTCCGCCAAATCCAGGCCCTACTCATCCCGCCATTATTGAGGGTTTAGTATCTGCCAGAACGTGTACTGCAAACACAGACCAACCAAAGGCAAGCGGTCAGAACGCTGCTTGGTCTGCCATGGCTTCTGCAAACCTGCTCCTGCGTCCTCCTCCTAACGAAGCTGACTCACAGGCATTCCTGCCCCAGCACAACGTGTGCTCCCAGCCACCCAGTGCTGAGCCAGTGTCAGGATCATGGAGTCTATGGTTTAATTATTAATCATCCCAAAAATCATGGGAGGAGAGAATCTAAAACCAAGCCAATAATCTAAAACCTTTGGTGATTGGGATGTATTATTTTTCAACTGCTTCTTCAGCCTCTTGTTCCATTTATTTTGTTCCCAGAACTAACCTTGGTGACAGGCCTCCCTTGGACACCCATGGGTTATAAGATTCATCTTTCCCTTTTGTAAATTTCATATTATTGCAGATTCATTTCCTCTACAAATATTTACTGAGCATGGCTCTTTCCAGGCACTACTCTAGGCAATGTGGAAGGACTAAACAAAAGAGTCATAATATTTTAGTGGAGAATGGCAGGCAAGAAGCAAACACCTAAGTATCTAGTGTGTCTGGTGATGAGCGTGCTAAGGAGTGGAGGAGGCAGGGTGTAAACAGGGCAGTCAAGGAAGGCTCCTCTGGTTAGGTAATACCCCAGCAGGGACCAGAACGAAATGAGGGCAAGAGCCCTGTCTCTATGGAGAGGGAGAGAATCTCTGGCGTGGGAAATAGCAATTGCAAAGTCCGAGTCACAAAGTCCGAGTCACTGAGTTCAAGCCCAGTGAGGTAGAATGAGCCAGCCTGGGTGCTCACTGCTGAGGCCAGAGGGGATCAGAGTCCGGGTCATAGAAGGTTTTAAATTTTAGTCAGAGAGGAAAGGGAAATAATTAGCATGTATAAGTAACATGGTATGATTTACATATTTTAGGCTGCATGGATAGGAGATGTGGCCATTTGGGAACTTGGTGGCAGACGACATCTTCTTGAGAGGGTATGTGTCCAGGTGGGCTTCCATTCCAAGACAGTACTGGCCATGTGCAACGCATAGGGTGTTAAAGTAGATTAAGGAGCCATCCACACTGGAATCACTCAAAAAGCTATTTATACTGAATGTTTAATGAGACCCCCTAAGACATAGTGACCCAGAATGTTTGTGATTGTGGCGAAAGGATGTACATTTCAAACAAGGTGCATATGATGACTTACATATGCAACAACTCCTACAGTCAGGGAAAGCTTTGCAGAGAAGAGAATTCATGAACTGAGTTCAAAGACAAGAAAGAGTTAGCTTGTGGGTGAGGGACAGAGAGCGTGGATAGAGGATCCCTCAGGGAGAGGAGCCATCATGGACAAATACGGAGAGACACAAACTATCAGCCAACATGTTGATTCGTGTTTGGTTTGAAGTAACTGGAACAGCTTTTCTTTTGAACTTTAACCCTGTGCCAGGCATACATATGGTCTCTTTTTATCGTTCCAGTTACTGTGAGAGAGACTCTGAGGGAGGGAAGGGCCTCTCCAAGCTTCCTCGGCTAGTGAACGGTGAAGGAGAATTCAAGCAGACATGGTTTATGTTAACTCTGCGTCGTGTGGTCTTAACTGTTAGACTGAGGAGAGTCCAATAATGAAGTCCTAGAGACAATAGGACAGATCAGGAGGTGCTTGAATGCCTTCCTATGAGCCAAAGAGTTTTAATGTTGACACAAAATCTATGGGGTGAGGCTCTTTGAAGAAGTTTATACAAGAGAGTGCCAAGATATAAGTTTGGGCAGTGACCTCTGGCCGCAGGAATATCTGGAGAAGTAGTCATGCAAAGACAATGCCTCCACTCAGCTCCTTTAGAAAGCAGAGCCTGAGGCAATGGTAAAAGTGCCCATAGCGTATCTGAGAGGTGCCCCTAAGGTGGTGAAGGTGCAGAACTAACTATGGTTAGTGTTATAGGCTCAATAATGGCCACCCAAAGTTATCAGGTCCTAATCCCTGGGACCTGTGAATGTTACCTTGTAAGAAAAGAGGGTCTTTGCAGATGTGATTAAGTTAAGGATATTGTGCTGTGGAGATGAACTTGGATGACCTAGGTGGGCCCTAAACTCAATCATAAGTGTTTCCTTGTAAGAGAGAGGCAGAAGGTGATGTGTCACACATCTAAGAGAAGAAGGAGGCAGGGATTGGAGTGAAGCTGTCATGAGTTAAGAAAAGCTGGAGCCACCCGCAGCTAAGAGAAGCAAGAGATGGATGCTCCCTTCGAACCTCCACAGGGAGTAAGGCCCGGCTAACACCTTGACATTGCACCAATGAAGCTGATTCCAGACACCCAGCTTTCAGAACTGCAAGAGAATACATTTATGTTGCTTCAAGGTTGTAATTTTTGGTGGCAGCCTGAAGAGGCTATGCAGTGGAAAGAAAGGATGCAAAACAATATGATGTAATGCATTATGATGCCTTCTATGCTGGTCACCACTCCACAAAGAGCAACATCATGACATGGCATGGGTTGGCAGGTGGTGTTGTGCAGCCTGAGGGACTTCTGAAGAAACAGTACTCTAGAGCAGGCCATAAAAGGAAAAGGGGTGAGAAATTTATCTGCTGATTGCATCATCCAACCCCTAGAAACTACTCAGGAAACTCCATTCCAGACCCCACGGCCTGCATTTCATGTAAATGCAGACATGGAGGAGCTGCTTAGTGCAACTAACTCAGCATGTGTTTCGAGAGACTCATGCAAATCTGAACCCTCAACTTTGATTCTAAGTGGATTGGGATCTCACCAAGGATGCAGGAAAAGGAGATGGTGGGGTGATGCATTTGGCAAGAACATTGTCAAGGGAACCTGAGAAGGGGCACAAGAATTGATTGTAAATCAGGGGGTAAAGATGAAATTACATATTCAAGAATGTGTAGGAGACAAAGTCAAGAGGACTTTCTGACAAGTTTGCTGTGTAAAATTGAAGTTAATCAAATAAGCATTGGAGTCAAACAAATTTCACCTTATATCTACCACTCATTCTATATGAGATCAAGGACAATTTGATTTCTCAGAGTCTCAGTTTCTTCCCATCTTTGAAATGGAAAGAATAATATGCACTTTTAATGGTTCTAATAAAAGATTATGTGTAAAGCATTTATCACAGTGTTTGGCCTGCAGCACAAATAAAAAATTGAAATGGTGCTCATTGCTGTCATTATGGCATAGAGTGAAGAAGCAGAGGAAAGGATGGAAGAGGACATTCAGGAATCTGGCTTGGGCAACTGAGAGGACATTAGGAAGGGGAGAAAACTTGACAAAGGAAAAAATGAGGCATCTATATAGCGATGAATTTCTCAGAGCAGCATCATTGCTTTGCTTGACCACCTAGACCACTAGGACCTATTTATTGAGCCTCAGCTGTGTGTAAGACACTAGCTTGTTCCTTTACATGTCTTATTTCATTAGTCTTTACACTAACCCTTTCATTTGGATGTTTTACTATGCTATACAGAGGCAGAATCTGAGGCATAGGGAACATCAGTAATTTTACTCAGGTCACTCATTTATGAATTGGTAGAGTTAGAGATGTCGACCTAAATCCCTCTGACTCCAAAACTTGTATTCTCACTACCTCCCCATGGCGTACCATATTCTCCACACAAGCTTAAGTGTACATAGAAAACAAATTCCAAACACAAGTTTATTATTCTTGAATTTTCTGTACATGCAACATATAAAGGCATTTACTAAAAGGTATTGCAACTGACAATATCAAGTACTGATAACAACACAGAGCAACTGGAAATCTTGTACACTGACAAATGGATGTACAGATGGGAGTGATTTGGGGAAAGTGATAAGCAGTATCTGCTTAAAGCTAAATTATGCCCATTCTACCACCGAGAAATTCTGCTCTTAGATTTATGCCCCATAGAAATGAGTGTGTATGACTCTTTTACAAAACATGCATAACAGTATTCAAAGCAGCTTTATTCAAAATGTCCAATCATTGGAAACAGACTCAATGTCACCAAATAAAATGAGTAAATAAATTGTGTCTTGCAATGGAATACAACACAGAATAAAAAAGAATGAATTACTGGTACATATAAAAACATGAATAAATCTTACAGACATGATGTTGAAACAAATAAAATTAAATATAAAAAATATACATTGTATAATCCCATTTATATAAAGAACAGGAAAAAATAATTGTTAGTAATAGAAGTTAGAATAGTAGTTTCTCTTTTTTTAAAAAAAAATCTTTTTTGTTGAGAGTATTACAGATGTCCCCCTATATTCCACCTATTGCCCCCCTCCACCAAGTTCACACCCCACCCCAAGCCTTCAACACCCCATTGTCTGTGTCCATATATACATATAAATTCTTTGGTTGATCTCTTCCCGACCCCTGACCCCCTTCCCGCTGAGATTCATCAGTCTGTTCCATGTTTCCATGCCTCTGGTTATATTTTATTCATTAGTTTATTGTGTTCATTAGTTTCTTTCTTTGTTTATTTTTATATTCAATTGTTCATAGATATGTATTTATTAACATCTTATTGTTCATATTTTTAATTTTTTTCTTCTTATTATTATTAACTGCTTTTCTCTTGCCCATTTCTGGATCTCAGAGGGAGCAAGTCCATGCAAGTTTGTGTGCTGGCCCTTTAAGAGGAACTGCCTGGGTCTCCAACACCCTCTGTGTCTCTCAGCCATAATCCCTAATGGTTTTACAGCCTGAAATTACAGGGGCTTCTCTTCCAAGCTCTGGGATCCTGGGCTGGGGGTCTGGTGTGGGGCTGTAACCCCTTACTCCTCACAGGAGGCCTCCACAGCCGAGATATCCCTTCTGATTGAAAAAAAACAAAACACCATACATAGGTGTCAGACCAGCCTGTTCCTGAACTCTGCCCTCCTATTAGTCTCTATATGCTTTCTTCTTTTTTAAAGAATATTTTTAAAATTTATTTCAGAGAGGAATGGAGAGGGGGAAAGAGATAGAAACATCAGTGATGAGGAGGAACCATCAAATGGCTGCCTCCTGCACACCCCACACTAGGGATCAGGCCTGCAACCTGGGCATGTGCCCTGACTGAGAATCAAACCATGACCTCCTAGTTCATAGGTCAACGCTCAACTACTGAGCCACGCCGGCTGGGCTGCTTCCTTCTTTACTTCTCTAGTTATAGGACTTCCATTCAGCCAGCTTATAGGTGGTTCTGAATGATGGTTGTTCTGTATTTTAGTTGTAATTTTGATGTGGTTGTGGGAGGTGGGAAGTACTGGCATGTATCTATGCTGCAATCTTGGTTCTCCTGGAATAGTAGTTACTCTTGGGCAAAGGTCCCCGGGAGGTTGGGGGAGGGGCATAAAAGGAGTTGTCTGGGATGCTGAAAGTATTCTATATCATGGGTAGTGGTTACATGGGTAAACACAGAATTTTAAATCAATCTTCACACTTAGGAGTTGTATACTTTATACTCTATAAGTTATATCTCAATTATATATGAGGGAGCCAATAAAATCTGCCCAGTAGGTGCTTGGTTGTCAACCTATGATTAAAGCTGAGTTCCATGTTAATCAAATTCATCTCATTCTTTCATCCTCTGCACCTGGAACATAGTAGGACTTGAAGTATGTATGCAACAAATGAGCACATGTCTAAGACACTAAGCAATTTTTCACCCATCTTTAAGTATATCTCTTCTTTTTCCTCAGGTGCCTCTCATGTAGATAGTGGAACATCCCCATACCTGAGCACACGTTCATTAGAAGGAATAAACCATTGAACCAAGCAGCAGCTTTGTGCATAGCATGTCACTTGCATGAGGCCAATTTTCCACTTATGACAGCAGTAGTAGCACTAAAAGCCAATGAAAGTGGTCTGTTCATTCAGAGATTGGCTTTTATGGCTTATTTTAAATATTATCAGCAGAATCAAGAGCCATCATTATAGTGTCTAAAAAGCCTTCCTACCTTGTAAGCAAACTGATTTTGACAAATACTTATTACTGGGCCTGCACAAGGCCAATACTGGGAGAGAAGAGCCCGATAACTGTGATTTCTGATTTCCGGTTACACAGTCATTAAGGTAATGTTGGTTAGTTTCAGAATAAACAAAATGGATCATATGTCAAATGATATAAAATTGCTTTAAACAATTCCAGCATTTTTAAAGTCTTATTTCCAGGCAGCAGAAGACATGAGCAACTTAGTTACCCAACTTAGTTATTCTGGGCCTTATGAACATGTAAGGAAAGTTCAATAAAACTGCTGAGGGCTCAGTCATTGCCACAGGCTCAGCTACTTGTTTCTTCTGTCTCATTTAAAGTACATTTCAATCATTTTATTCCACTAATTTCAGACTTGGTGGTGACTCATGCATGCTCAAAATGACTTGTTAGTACAAAGTTTCTTAAGAAAAAAATAAATCCAAGACATGCTTGTCCTGCTTGTCCATGTGAAGAAGTCTCTGGGCTACAGTTGAGAACAGAAGATTTCTGGAGGGTCATTTGACAAAATTACAACCTGCCCCTGAGGTCAGGAGTGCGAACTTTTTCTGTAAGAGCCAGCTAGTCAATATTCGGGCTTCACAGGCGGTGCAGTCCCTGTCAAAACTACCCAGCTCCGCCAGTGCAGTGTGAGACCATAGGCAATAAGTGGACTAGCAGTGCGGCTGTGTTCCAACAAAACTTCATCATTAATAAAAACAAATGAAAGGCATTGGGCTGTATTTGACCATGGCCATAGACTAGACGATTCACTGGACAGGACTGCCCCTGTTTTTTGCCTTATGGTATGCTCAGGGCATAGGTTAGGTACTCAGTAAATACTGGTTGGAGGCAAAAGTAGGTTTGCAATGTTCCTATGGAAAATAATACAGTAATTAATAATTATAAAGAAAAACCTCTGTTTCATATACTCACATTACATTTGCATTTGCCCTCCCCTATATTTACTAAACAAATAGTGAATAAATCATAATCCTTAGGATCCCATATAATTAATCAGCCATCTACCTCTAGGCTTTTCCCTAAGAAAATAATCAGAGGTAAATGCAAATATGTTCTGTGAGTACTCGTCACAATATTTGTTTATAAATGTAAGACAATACAAGTAGCATACATGTCCAACAATAGGGGAGTGGATAAAGAAAGTGTATATTAACATGATGGAATGTTAATCACTCCCTAAAAATTATACTATGTAATGTTGGAAGAATAATATTTAACATTTTTAAAATATCTTCAAATGTATCAAGTAAAAATTTGTATTAGAAACAAGTATTTTCCAATGAACAAGTATGTATTGAACATTTACTACATACCAAACACTATCCTAGACACTGATTTTCAGCAGGAACAGAATTGGCAAAAATTCCGTCCACAGTTTATATCCCACTATCTTCCTGTATCTTTGTTAAAAAGAGTACTATATATAAATGTGCTTGTTTTTTAGTTTGAAATGTTATTCACCATAATATATCTTTAAATTTATTGTGGGGGAATGAAATCATGGGTAATTTTATCTGTCGTCATTTTAATTAAGAATATTAAAGCTGATTAGTTAACATGAATTGCATCAATAATGAATAATCTGATTTTAAGTAATTAATGCATAATTAAGTACAAGGTAAAAAACGGGTTTCGGGACCTTTTAAGAGAAACATTTTTATTTCAAATAAAATTTATATTATTTAACAGTTTCTCAAAGAGCACTTACTATATCATATTTTATAATATATATTTATGTGATATGATATATATCATACATATGCTATGTATGTGATATATATACAAATACACATGCTAGACACTACTTAAGTACTTCACAAATATTAAGTTACTAATCCTTGCAACAACACTATGCGGTAAGTATTATTATTATCCCTGATTTACAGATGAAAGAACTGAGGCAAGTGTGATGGGTAAGTGACTTGCCTGAGGTCACAAAGCTAACCAAGGGCAATGCCAGGAGGTGGAGCCCGGCTGGGTAGTTAGTTCCAGGGCCTGTTTTCAATCATTATGAATACTATTTGTGAACACAATATATAAAACAGATAATAATTTGTTAATATCAACTTTTTTGTATTTTAAATTTTCTAACATTTATATAATTACTAGAGGCCCAGTGCATGAAATTCGTGCACTGGGGGGTGGGGTTCCCTCAGCCCAGCCTGCCCCTCTCACAGTCCGGGAGCCCTCAGTGGATGTCCTACTGATGGCCACAGTCTGGCAGCAGAGGCTTGGAGCAGGCATCCCGTGTGTGTGTGTGTGTGTGTGTGTGTGTGTGTGTGTGTCTGTCTGCTAGGGCCTGGCCCCAGCCGTGCCACGTAGGCTCGAAGCAGTTGCCGTGTGTGTGTGTGCGTGTGTGTGTGTGTGTGTGTGTGTGTGTATGTGTGTCCCCACTGGGGGTCTGCCCCCAGCCACATTGGAGGCTCAGAGCAGGCACTGTGTGTGTATGTGTGTGTGTCTGCTGGGGGCCTGCCCCCCGCCCACACCCATGGAGGCTTGGAAGCAGGAGCCCCTCTGTGTTGATCTCTCAGGCTCCTGGCCTCCACTGCATGTTGGAACTCTCCCCTTGAGCTATGGCCAGGATGGGGGTGCTGCTTTGCAAAGCCGGGCTTTTCCTGATTCCTGGATCACCCATGGTGACTGGGGAGCAGGCCCAGCTGGGGGCTGCCCACAGGGCGGGCTTTTCCCACTCCCAGGTCTCCATGGCAACCGGGGGAGCAGGCCCAGCTGGGGGCTGCCCGCAGGCCGGGCTTTTCCTGCTCCCCGTATCAGGCCCAGCTGGGGGCTGCCCCTCAGGCCAGGGCTCGCTTTCCTTGCTCCCCGGGATCACCATGGCAACTGGGGGAGCAGAGAAAGTTTGGCTGTCTGCAGGTGGAGGCTTGCTTTTCCTGCTCCTTGGGATCCTCATGGCGACAAGGAAGAAGGCGCAGTTGGGGGGCTGCTGCAGGCGGGCTTGCTTTTCCTGCTCCCAGATCAGAACCAAGCTGGGGCTGCCTACAGGC
>NW_005871171.1:2466814-2539254 GCF_000147115.1 Myotis lucifugus | reverse complement strand
ACTTACGATGGCCGGATCACCACAGCGACCCAGGGCCCAGCGGCACTTTCCTGCTCTCCAATAGTCATAGGGTCCAAGCTGGGGGCGGGGCTTAGCAGTGCGGGGCTTAGGCGGCACGGGGGACCCGGCTGGGGGCTCAGGTGGCACACAGCGGTCCCGGCTGGGGGCGGGGCTTATGCCCCGCTGCCCAGGGCTGCACATGGTGCCCGGATGGCAGCTCGCGCTGTCCCGCCCTACCTGTAGTATAGGATAGAGGCCTGGTGCACGGGTGGGGGCCGGCTGGTTTGCCCTGAAAGTGTCCCGGATCAGGGTGGGGGTCCCGCTTGGGTGCCTGGCCAGCCTGGATGATGGGCTGAAGGCTGTTTGCAGCTGGTCACACCCCCTTCAGGGTGGGGGTCCCCACTGGGGTGCCTGGCCAGTCTGGGTGAGGGCCTGAGAGCCGTTTTCAGGCTGGAGGGCAACTTAAGCTCCCAGCCTCTCCTTTTTTTCTTTTTTTTTATTCTGGGATTTATTTACCTTCTATAGCTGTCACTGGAGCTGAGAGCCGGCTCCAGCTCTGAGGGCTGAAAGCAGGTTTCTGGGTCTGTTTGGCTTTTATAATTGAAACTCTGTTGCCATCACAGCAGCTCTAAGCTCTGAGGCCGAAGCTGGCTGAAAGCAGGTCTCTGGAGCTTGTTTAGCTTCTATAATTGCAACATAGTTGCTTAAAGTGCAGCTCAGAGGCTGGCAGCAGCAGGCCGGGAACGTTGGCTTCCTCCGTCACTGGAGCAAGCAAGCCTCCTGTTCGCTTCAGGTGCATGGCTGCTGGCCGCCATCTTGGTTGGCAGTTAATTTGCATATCTTGATGATTAGCCAATGGGAAGGGTGTTGGGGTTATGGTCAATTTGCATGTTTCTCTTTTATTAGATAGGACTAGAGGCCCGGTGCACGAATTCGTGCACCAGTGGGGTCCCTAGGCCTGGCCTGTGGGATCGGGCTGAAACCGGATCTATGACATCCCCTGAGGGATCCCGGATTGCTAGAGGGCCCAGGCAAGGCTGAGGGACCCCACCAATCAGCCTGACCTCAGCAGCAAGCATCTGCCCCCTGGTGGTCAGTGCACATCATAGCGAGCAGTTGAGTGGCCTTAGCATATAATTAGCATATTACACTTTGATTGATTGAATGGATGACCCAAGGACTGGACACTTAGCATATTAGGCTTTTATTATATAGGATAAGATCAGTGAGAATGATGAAGAGGCATTTCTGATAAGTATAGGAATTTATGAGTGACAGCTGCAGACATATCACCCTGAAGAGATAGTTTATTTCTATAGTTTGCTTTGGAAAAAAAGTACTGATTATCTTCATTCTCACAGATAAGTAGTTTCAAATGGTAATATTTTATTCTCCCTTTTTATTTAACTCTATTTGCAAAACTAGTAAAAATCTTTAATGAAAATAATTCATATCTTTCAGGAGCAATAGTAAGACATTTGGGTTTTAAAGTTAAACCACTAACAATATCTAATGATTTTTATAACATCTCTTAATGCATAAATATGGACACTGCTGACAAAGTCTTCAGTCAGTTTAACATTATTTGCAGAAAATATTTTTGAAATGTATTTTGTAACACTAAGCTGATAAACAATGCCATTTAAAAATTACATATCAATACTCATTTCTGTCAAATCTTTACTCTATATTTCAAAAGAGTTACATTTATTTTGTTCAAATGATTATTTCAAACCTTGTTTCATTTTCATCAATCATAATTTATCTGTAATTAAAACCACCAAAATATTATAATCTGAATTGCCTATACTCCCTGAGAGTAAAATAAATCAGGTCTCTCATTCTCTCTCTTCTCTCACTCTCTTTAAGGGACAATAAATTTTATCAATAGCAAATTGTGGCCCTCAATGAAAAAGTTACCCTTTAAAAACTATGATCAACTAGTGGTGCCTGCCATTGGCACAGTCCAGGGAGAATGACAGCGTATATGTGTGCCAGGTATTTCTATGCCTTGCTTTTTTCCCCTCTGACATTATCAAAATGCTCACATAAAGCAAAAACAAGATCCTGAGTTATAATATTCTCATAACTCAGACATTAAACCAGGATTGACTCCTTCCCAGTTAGACGATGTTATTGAACTATCTGCATGTCCTGTGTTTTGGAGGACTCTTCTGGAGCATCTCCCAGGTGATGGCTATCATCCTAAAATACTCCTGGAGAGAAATAATTCTATGATCTCATCCTGAAGCTTTTAAGACTTCCCTTTGGATTAAAGGTCTTAGCATCTCGATTTGAAGAAGAAAGAGGTGATACGTATTACGTAAACACATTTTCTTTAGCAGAATCTTCAGAGAAATTGTTGAGCCGAGTAAGTTTTCATGACCTAGCTGGGCTTAGCACACTTGTGATTCTGCCTCTGGGACCAGCAGGGAGCCTCCTGCATGCCTTTCACGTCTCACTGATCGCTGGGATGAATCTAAGCTTTGGCAGTCCGCTCAGGATCTTACTCATCTTCCTCGTACAGACAGCTTTTTTCAGACAAAACTCAGCTCTCTAGTTAGACTTCCTGGAGCAACAGGTAGGCTGGAGTGTGAGAAGAATATGTGGAGGTAGCATGAGGAGGGAGGGTACTATTTCACCTGGATTGAGGCCTTAGGCACCAGTTAGGAGGCACATGCCCATAAAGGGCTCTTCAGAGAGTTTCTGCAGAATGTTATTTGCTAGTTGTCTCTGCAGTTATTTAGTTCCATGATCTTCTCCGCTCTCTTTCAGTTCCTTTTCTCCTCAAAATCTTGCCAAAAGAAAATTTTAATTCGGTGACATGGAGGTTATTAATTTATGCTTTTCAACAAGAATTTGGAGGAAAGCATGGAAGAATTTAGAGGAATTATAGGGTTTCTGCATTCCAGAAGTTATATATTCTCCCTAATCTCACAATTTAAAATTTGCTGAGCACTTATCATATCTGACTCAGCAATTACATCTCCAGGTATTTACCCAAGAGAGGTATGGGGCATGCTGAGGCCAGATACTGCTTGTTTGAGAGATTTGAGAAAAGTCTGAAGCCTGAGCCAAGAGTGGCTATTTGTATGGAAAAGCGACTGGAAACAGTTTGGGTGGTCCTGCAAATTGGGTGGGGTGGGGTCTCAGGGAATCACCAGGGCAGAGTGAACAGTGTTAGGAGGCTTAGTGTGGGAGAGGGGGGGCAGAAAAGGAACGATGGCTTCTGCCACCACTTCTTTCCGAGAGAAAGCTGCCTCTCCGGCTCTCACTCCCACACCAGACAATTCAACTCCTGCCATATATTGCTGGTACCTTTTGAGCTACTGTTCCAGTGCTACCACTCAGAGACAGCGAGTCCAAGTAAGTCTGTGCATGGCCCCTTTAAGAGGAACTGTCTGGGACTCTAATAGCCTCGGTCTCACTCAGCCACAATCTCTGTTGGCTTTTACAGCCAGAAGGCATGGGGATTTCTTTTCCTGGCACTGGAACCCTGGGCTTGGAGCCTGGTATGAGGCTTGGACCCCTGGATACTCAGGGGGGGACCTCCACAGCTGAGCTATCCCTCTTGATTTTTATACACCACATGAGGATGTGGGACCAGCCTGTTACGCTTCGCTGCCCCTCCTACCAGTCTCAGTGTGGTTTCTTCTTTATACCCTTAGTTGTAGAACTCCCATTCAGCTAGATTTCAGGTGGTTTTGAATGATGTTTGTTTTGTAGTTTAGTTGTAATTTTGATGTGTTTGTCGGAGGTAGTGAGTACTGCATTTACCTATGCCACTATCTTGACCAGAAACTTCACTTCCCAATATTCATAGAAATGCCAAACTTCTGATGTCTCTTGAAAAGCAAATATCTGATGATACTTAATCTGCATCCCAAATGGCATCAATCAAATGGCATCAATTAGCTGGAACCGATTAGCCACAGCCCATTTGTTCATGCATAGTTCTCCTTGCTTCCTAACAGGCACTTTCAACATTTACATACCTGCCTAGTACATGGTCATTTTCAGTTTGGAAACCGTAAGCTAGATCAATGATCAATAACTTGGATCCTCAAGATGTAAACAACTTTTCAGCTTTGATAAATGACCTATAATCTCATTAGGAATGAAATTTTTGTGTGCTAAAAATCAGTCTTGCGAAATCACTCCCTCATGTATATACATAGAGAAAGCGCCTGCAAGCGTTGAAATTCCAGTCAGCCTTTGTACACACTGGGGTAGGACTAAGGAAACAGTCACACCCAGTCATTGAAGTAACCCAGACTTAGCCTATGGCAGCCACTGATGGACACGTGAATGAAACACACAGCTTATTTATTTATATTTTTATATTAAGTGTGATTGCTCTGTGTTCTTTTTTTGTTTATCATTTGGGGCTCAGGATTACCTATTGTTTATAAAAAGTTGGAAGTAGCTATATCTTAGAAGTTTGAAAGGACTCATGGATAAAATCTGTTGCTTTTTCCAAAGTTGTTAGTGTATTCTGCTTGTTTTTGTATTCCAAATTTAAATATATTCTAAAATTTCTAACTTATTTGCATATTCTGTGGTTTTTATTATTCGATTTCTGAGAACTCGGTCTCTATTTTTAATATTTTTCCTTCCTTAGAGAAAAAATAAATTCTTGGATTTATTTTTATATTTTTGCTTAATTCTTATTTCTGCTTTAACTTGTTTTTCCTTCCTTCTCTTTTTCTCAAGATCATTTTCCTTTTCAATTTTCTTGAGTTGAGTACTTATTTCAGTTGTTGTCACTTAAGAACAGAATTGTCCTAAGTTTATATTTGACTCATTCTTTAAGTTTTTATATTTTAGTATTACTGTATTTGTTTTCTAACTACAATATAATTTTTATTTGATTTCTCCTTTCTCTCATTAGGATTTTAGAGAATAATATTTAAATTTTCTATTGGCTAAGCATTTCATTTTAAAATTATCATTAAGTTCTAAATTTATTTCATCATAGTAAATATGGTCTGTACATTTTCTGCTGTTTGGCATTTATTGGTATTTTCTTATGACCTAGAATGCTATAATTAATGTTTAATTTTTGTGAATATTGAATGTGGATATTTCAAATAAATATTCCAAAGATGTTTTAAAAGAATAGGTATTTCCCATAATAATGCTGCCTTTTGGTTTTGTTATCCTAATCTTTATTGCTTTATTTATAAATACATGCATTTTTAAACATTTGATAGCTTGATAAAGGGCTATCAAGTTATCTTCTACCATAACAGTATTTTCTCAATTTCTCTTTATGTTTGATCTTTGTAGTATACAGGGAGCTGAAGCCTCATTCTGGTTCAAAGGACAAGACTCTATTTCCATTGCTAACTATTAATCACAGGCAAACATAATATGTGCTTCAGAAAAATAATTCTCATAAATTGAGAGTTTATAATACTATTTATACCAAATATTTTGTAATAATAATTTAAGTTCTTTTATAAATGAAAGAAAAATATTTTGAAGCAAATAATCCCATTAAAGTGGATACTTCATTGAGCTACTTCTCTAAAGGAGTAACCAGAATCAATAGCTTTTATTCATCTGAAAAAAATGGGGGTACTGAGTTTAATGTTTTGAAAGAGAATGCTCAAAAATTAGGGCTAATACCCAAATTCCCAACTCTACTTTTCAGAAGGTGAACTGATCTTTTGACTAGATTGGTACTCATGTCAGATTCCCATTTTTACTTAACAGAACTCATTTCCTAAAAAACAAGTTAGCTTTCACCTAGGGAGCTCGTCATCTTAAACTAGGGGCCCAGTGCACAAATTCCTGCACCTTGAAAGGAACTGTGGGCCGTGAGGCTGTGCTAGCCACAGGGACAGGTCTCAGCCCATCCTCCATGCCCCCCTGGTCCCTCTCACCGCGGTCCCCAGGTCCCCTGTCTGCCGGCAACCCCGCTTCCGCCACTGCCGCTCCCAGGTGCTGAGGGCGCCAGTCCCACTCGCACCTGCTGACGGCGCGGAGTGATTGGGGCCGGTGTCAGCAGCGGGTGCGAGTGGCAGCTGCTGCCCCATCACCCCTCAGGAGCAGGGGGAGGTGGAGAAGCCCTCAGGGGCAATTGGGGCAGGCAGCCACCACTAGTACCTGCTGATGGCGACGAGTGATCGGGGCCTGTGCCAGGCACCGGCAGTGGGTGTGAGCAGTGGCTCTGGTGCCAGCAGTGGGTGCAAGTGCTGGGCAGGACCATGGTTCACAGGAGCAAAGAATTTTCAGTAACCACCAGAGGCTCACTCTGATGAGAGTGACCAGCACCCCGCCTTGATCTGGACCCCTGCTCACCTGCTCCACCATCCCATGTGGCCAACTCCTGACATGTTCCACACATGCCCCCTGGTGGTCAGCGCACATCATAGTGACCAGTTGTTCGGTTGTTCCGTGCGTTCCACCATTCGGTCTATTTGCATATTAGCCTTTTATTATATAGGATTGCTTGCTATGCAGCTGTCATAAAAATATTACTTA
The DNA here is from genome assembly GCF_000147115.1 of Myotis lucifugus. NCBI lineage: Eukaryota > Metazoa > Chordata > Mammalia > Chiroptera > Vespertilionidae > Myotis > Myotis lucifugus. The sequence continues at coordinate 2,532,765 of NW_005871171.1, read as the reverse complement.
AAAAAAGTCTGGCCCAGCCAGTGTGGCTCAGTGGTTGAGTGTGGACCTATGCATCAAGAGATCACTGGTTTAATTCCTGGTCAGGGCACATGCCCTGGTTTCATGCTCAATCCCCAGTAGGATGTGTGCAGAAGGCAGCCAGTTGATGTTTCTCTCTCTAAAAATCAATTTTTTAAAAGTCTGTATGAGAGAGTAGAACCCACAATCCTATAAGTTAGTATTATTTTAGAACATATAAGTTAGTATTATTTTAGAACATGATAGAAATACCTTCACAGTACTTAGATGTATGCATTATTTCTAAGCTTTCTTCCCTTCTGAAAAATAAGGAAACATTAGGTATAAAATCATTGTATAATTTATCTAAAAAATTTATAAAATTTTAACACTCCCTTCTCTACTGTCCAATCCCGGAGGCAGCAGTTTTAGGGAGTAACTCAACTTAATTCATTGACACTACGTTGCTCAAAAGGAAGCTGGAATTGCTCCTTCATGAGAACTTGGATAAGGAAAACTCTGAGAGGCAACAGCTGGCAGTGTCCCTCCTGTGTGGCCTCATGTGAAGGTGCTTCAGCCAGCAAAGCTCCTGTGACCTGAGCCCTTTGCCTCCCATGAAGACGGATGCATGGGCTCAATGTTCTCAGACTTCTACTTGAATGATTTTTGACATTTCTATATACCATCTGGGCTGATATTTACTAATTTGCTTGAAAACTGATTCATGCTTCAAAAATTAACTAAATGTATGTAAAGAAAATTATATATCTCCAAAATTGGTAAAACAGCACTTGTAGTTGCCATAAAATGTTTAGATTAAAAAAACCATTACCAGTTAAACAAAATGTCATTCAACTTTACAAATTAAATATTTGACAGTAAGTATAAACAATTAAGTAATAAAAGATTGAATCCACTAACAAAAATATATAGTTAAAATGACTTCCTTAATGAAAACAAAAGATATGTTTATAAATGCTTTGTAATGAAGAGACCTTCTGTTTAAGATCACTTAATTGAAAAAAAATATAAAAACCAAAATAATGTAAGAAACTTTGGTTCAATAAACTTTTGGTTCAAAAGACAGAGATCTCATCCATTTCTCTTCTAAAAATATCTATTCATTTAGATCAGTGATTCCCAAAGTGGGCGCTACCGCCCCCCGGTGGGCGCCGCAGCGATCCAGGGGGGCAGTGATGGCCACAGGTGCATTTGGGGGCGATGAGTAACTGCTATTAAAATTTTTTAAAAAATTAATTTCCAGGGGCTGAGTAATATTTTTTCTGGAAAGGGGGCGGTAGGCCAAATAAGTTTGGGTACCACTGATTTAGATAGTCTGAAGGACATTATGGAAAATGTTTCTAACTCATTTAATGTTGATATTTAGTTTGGGGGAAAATATTAATGAAACATCTTGATCGTGTCTTTCCAGTGTCTCCACATAGTGGGCCAAAGGTCTTCATGGAGCTCTTCAGATGGGCTTCCAATAAGGCTGCTCAGAGAAGAGAATAAGCTTTTGATATTTGTCCATTGGAGAATGGATGGATGCATTTAATATAATGTCTTTCAGGTCTATTGGGTTCTGCCTCTGCTGCAGGATTAAAAAAATAATAATGCTATCATTTACTAGGCACCCATCAGATATAAAGAACTGTGTTTAAGCACGCCTCATTTCAATCTCATCTGCATCATTTCATTTAACTCTCACTACCACTGTGGGAGGTAGGTACCATTATTATCCCCACTATATCCCTCAGTAGACTGAGTCCAAAATTTGCCTAAAGACATGTAACACATGAAGATTATTTCAACTCCAGAGCTATGCTCTTAACTACTGCCCTCAGCTGAATACAATTCAAGGCTACAGTTCCTCCTGAATCTGCCCAAGCCTTCAGAACCAGAAGAAGAAATATGTACTCATTAAGGGCCTGCTGAGGTACAGGGATCCAGGAAATGCTGTTTCCAACTCTGCTCACTGTTTTTTATCTTCATCAATATGTTTTATTGATTTTAGAGAGAGAGGAAGGGAGAGAGAGAGAGAGACATCAATGTGAGAGAGAAACATCTATCTATTGCCTCCCAACTGCTCCTCAACAGGGGACCCAACCTGCCCTGACTAGAATCGAACTTGCAACCTTTTGGTGCGTGGGATGATGCTCCAACCAACCGAGCACCTGGCCAGGGCTCTGTCCACTTTTGACAGCCCAGCCCCACCCCAAAGTCACAAAATTGGGAAGGTTGGACATGAGTGTTAGTGTATTAGTGAGGCTATGCAGCGTGTTGAGATGGGATGGCATTAGGTAGGACTGGGGTGAAAGGGGGGGTCATAAAAGTCCCCAAATCAAAAGAGATTCCTCTTCATTTCTCCCTTCAATATGCTCTAAAGCCTATACCCTACCTTTGTCTTGCCTACTGTCAGTGAAAAGAATGTCACATCTTGGAGAATACTTTACTAGTTAGTTTTCCTGCCTTTTTGTATGTGTATAATTCTATATATCTAACTTAAATATGACTTTCCCAGAGAGCCTTACCTGAATCCCAGCCTACTTTATTTTAGCCACAGCGCCGAAGAGCTCCTGTAGCTCCTTGCCTTTTCTTTGTCATGAGATTCATCACACTGCTATTGCTCCTGCTTACCGCTTGCCCAAGAACTCTAATAGCCCGGGGCTCCATTTGTCTTGTTCACTGCATTTAGCAAAATGAGTTTTTAACCGTAGGGGCTCAGGAATATTTGTTCCATAGATGAATGACAGAATGTATGGCCTGATGCTAGCTAACTCACTCTGTTCAATTCCACGGTCACCAATGGGTCAGGTTGTATCTCCTCCAGCCAGAGAAGCACTGGTCACATGAGCTCAGGCACTGGGATCTTTGTGGCTATTCTGTAAATTAGCAAACTGATATTCAGTTCTTAGACATATATTTTATAAACCCGGTTGCTATGAGTTAGTCCCGGAAAAATTAATCCACTCTTAGAAGGTTAAACAAAAGCAGATTTTAAGAATGTAAAGATGATGGGGTTCTGCATTATGGAAAATTACCAAAATAAGCTCAACCAAGGAGACATCTAATATTCCCCTGATAATACCACAGCCTTTTAAAGGCCCAGGGATTTCAAGAGAAGCTCAAGCCATTTTCCTGAGGCAAGCTGTATATATTTTTCACAAAATGAAGAAATACCAAGACCTTGTTGCAAAATCTATGCTATATTTTAAATATTTATATTTTAATCATTTCCAAATAATGATCTTTGTAAAAAAAGATAAAATGCAAAATGGTTTGGCTCATGACAAGATAATTATAGAATATAAAAAGTAATAACACTTCATAGTAAACTTACTGCTTCCAGCCATCAGGGCACAGGAAGATCCGAGGCATCCTTCTACCTAACATTACCAACTACAAAACTGGAAATACTTTAGGAAACAACTATTCTAGGAATTGCATTACAGGACTTGCAGGGCTGTGTTTCCTGAGAGAAAGGACGCAAAGTGAGTCCTACCATGACTCAAGCCTTCTGCCTGAAGTAATTTCTGAGCTGGGATATAAAAAGAGGAACCCAAATGAAGTCAGGCATGTCCCTGAGAGGACCATGTGGAGACATATAGACACCACTCCTGACACTACCCAGACCTGAGTGAAATACTCTATTGAGACTGGTACCGGCAAATGTTGGTTTTCTTGAAGGGTAATGTGAAGTTCCACCCCTAACTCTTTCCTTTAGGGTTCCAGCACTGACTACGATAGAGTGCTTTCTGGGAAAGGACTAGAGCTGAGGCCGTGACCTGCACAAAGCACCACGGGAGAAAGGGCCTGTGGCCGGCCTCAGGCATTCAGAGCCTGAACTGAGAACTGCCGGGAGCCACGGTGCAATTTCCTGTAGGGACTGACCTCATAAGTACATTATCTTCATCTAGTTCGTACTAACTTCAGGATCTTTCTCTGTTATATCACTTACCACTTTCTTTACCTTTGTAGTTGTTCCCAATTTTACATTTAAATTTTAATTATAAAATAATAGGTTCATTGTTGGAATAAGCCTAACATTTTTTAAAGAAAAATGTCAACTATAACCATCACCCACTCTTACCATTTTTGTGTGCTTCCTTCCAGTCTTAAATTTTATAGGATAAATACCATTTTATTGTAAGGTTCCATTTCTCTTTGATAACTATTTATATCATATTAAAGTTTTCATTATTTAAACATGCTTCAATGTGCTCTCTTATACATAAATCTTTGACTGCATAGTTTCTTTTTACTTTCTATAAATTTCCAGTAATGGGAGAGCTGGGTTAGAGCATATGTATATGTTTAAAGATTGTGCCAATCAGCACTATCCATCTGCAATTGATAAAAATTCAGGTCATGCTAACTTAAAAAATGATGCTTTATTTGCTCTTATGACTGGATAGTCTAGGGATTGATCTACCCTCATTTATGGCTGAATACAGAGTTTACAAGTATCTGTGTGTGTGTGTGTGTGTGTGTGTGTGTGTTCTCAATTTTTCTGTAAATAATTTCTCCATAGATGTTTTGACTTTTTATTTTCTTAATGTGTCTTTCAAAGAGCATACATTTTAAGTTTGATAAGCTTAACTTATTAATTTTTTTATGGTTTTTGCTTTTGATGTCCTAAGAAATCTTTGACTGCCCTAAGGTTCAAGTTGCAAAGAATTTCTCCTCTGATTTATTCTCAAATATTATACTTTTGCACTTACATTATATCTGTGATCCATTTCAAGTGTTTTTTTGTTGTGTATTGTGTGTGTGTGTGTGTGTGTGTGTGTGTAATGTGAGATGAAAGTTGTGATTTTTTTTTTAATTTGCCCATGTAAATATCCAGATGTTCTAGTACCAATTGTTTAAAGAACTATCCATTTCCCTATTGAATGACTCTGGCACATTTGTCAAAAATCAATTGACATTTATAGATTGCTGGGGTCTTATTGTGTTCCATTGATCTATATATCTATCCTTATACCAACACCACACTGTCATGATTGCTATAGATTTATTGTAAATCTTGAAGTCATGTAGTAAAAGTTTTCCAATTGTGTTGTATTTCAAAATGGTTTGGGCTTTTTAGGCCCATGGCTTTTCTGTAAATGCCTGCTGCTGGGATTTTGATTGAAATTGAATTGACTCTATAGGTCAATTTGAAGTAAATTGCCATCCTAACAATATTGAATCTTCCAATCCATGAACATAGTATATGTCTCTATTTAGATAGTCTTCAATTTATCTCAGCAGTGCTTTGTAGGTTTTAGTATATAGGTTTTACACATATTTCCTCAAATTTATTCCCCAGTATTTCATGGTTTTTGATGCTATTATAAATGGAATTTTCTTCAAATTTGTTTTCCAATTCTTTCCCTGTCCACCTTAAAGCTCTGCTTACCTATGATTCTTTTTTGGCCTATTGGCTACATTCTCTCCTGCTACAGTTTCCCTCCAAGAGGAAAAGTGGCCACTAACATTCCTAAACATAATTCTTAAAGGTCATGATTTAAAAAGAAGTTTCTTTCCTGTTAGTTCTATCAAGAAATTCCCAAAGAAGTCTATCCTTGAACTGCCTTGAGTGACCAGATATTCTAGGTGTTAAGGAATTGGGAAGAGTTTGCTAAAGAAGCCCCTTCCAAGGAAGGGTACTGGGAAGACAAAAAGCATCGTTAACCAAGTCCTCTATAATACTCATGACATACATTATCAAATTACTTTCTAAAACAGGTGTGCTGATTTACCATCCCATACACTGTGCAAATATTCTCTTTCCTTTTTCATAAATGGTGCTCTAAATGTTGATTTTCAATATGAAATCTCTGAATATTTATAACTACTGGATATTCTCCCCACCGCTGGCCTTGCCCTCCTCTTATTTGCTTATTGCACAAAGTCTGGCTTTTCTTGGGCATCACAGTGAGAATGCATTTTAATCCCTTGCCCAGGGAATTGAAATCATCAGTTAAAATCCCAACTATCCATCCAAAGAAGTTTGTTTAAGCTTCTAGTTGCCAACATAGGGGAAATAGCCCATCTACTTTGAATTACAGTGTTAGTATGCTAAGCATGTTTAGAAAGCTCTTAACTTGGAAGAAAATAATTAGTAGTGGAAATTCTCACAGTTAGAATAAACTAGAAGACCAATATTATAATTTGACCCTTTCAAATGCTCTTCATACTTCTAGAAAGAGGGGCAGGTCTCATAACTAAGATTTCCTGTATCATGCATTATTTATTTTACTGATAGAACAGGAAGTATGTTTTCCAATATAGTATTAATTTATTTAAGGTCTCTAGGGTTTTCAATATACAACACTTAGAAGAACTAATTGAACAACTGGGTCCTGAGACCCTCAAAGAGTTAATATACCTCTCTACATAAGAACTGGGATCATAAGTTTTATTAGTTAAACTTTACGGTCAGTTTTCATCTTAAAGAAAACCTAGATATTAGTTTATACAATGGATCATCCCAAAGAGTATTGGTAGAAAGGCCAAACCATGTCTCTGTCTCTCAAATAATGAGTACATTTCTCTCTCTCTCTCTCTCTCTCTCTCTCTCTCTCTATATATATATATATATATATATATATATATATATACACACACACTGAGTGGCCAGGTTATTATGACCACCTGACGTTTGTAGGCAAATTAGCTATGTTTTCGCGCTGAAGTTGCTAGAGGGCCAGACCATTATAAATAGGGAAGCAAGGTTGTTTTCCACAACAGTATAAGTGATATTTTTTCTGAAGATATGGGTAAACAACACGATTTAACAGCCTTTGAACGTGGGATATATTTGAACGTGAGTGGCCAGATTATTATGACCACCTGACGTTTGTAGGCACATTAGCCGTACACTGCATCGTATGGGATATGGACGCCGAAGGCCTGTTCAAACACCTTTGTTGTCTGCAGTTACCAAGATAAAAAGTCTCCAATTCGCACAGGAACACAAGGATTGGACAGTCGAGCATTGGAAAAAAGTCATGTGGTCTGATGAATCATGTTTCCAGTTGCATCATGCAGATGGCAGAGTGAGAATTTGGCAGATACAGCCTGAAAGCATGCACCCCACATGCTTGAGTACAACCCTTCAAGCTGGTGGGGGCAGTGTTATGGTTTGGGGCATGTTTTCCTGGGCCCTTTAATTTGTGTGGAACAACATCTGAATAGCACAACATACCTAAGTATAATTGCTGATCAAGTTCATCCTATCATGTTGATGGCATATCCCAATGGAGATGGCTTCTTCCAACAAGACAATGTGCCATGCCACCGTGCTCGTATTGTGCAGGAGTGGTTTCAAGAGCATGAGGGAGACTTTACCTTGCTTAGGCAGCCCCCCAATTACCAGATCTCAATCCAATTGAACATTTATGAGATGAAGTTAAAAGAGCCATCAGGCAGCTGGTTCCAAAACCATCAAATCTCACAGAACTGGACAGTGCTATTCATCAGGCATGGTGTCAGATTCCTCGCATCACCTTTCAACATCTCGTGGAGTCAATGCCAAGAAGAATCGCTGCAGTATTGAAGGCAAAAGGTGGCCCAACGAAGTACTGATGGGGTGGTCATGATAATCTGGCCACTCAGAATATATATATATATATCTCTCCCACGTTCAATGGCTGTTAAATCACGTTGTTTACCCATATCTTCAGAAAAAAATCACTTCTACAGTCGTGGTAAACAACCTGCTTCCCTATTTATAATGATCTGGTCCTCTAGCAACTTCAGTGCGAAATTATAGCTAATTTGCCTACAAATATCAGGTGGTCATAATAATCTGGCCACTCAGTATGTGTATGTATATGTGTATGTATATACATATAAAGCAGCAGAACCAGGAGGGCAATATACATATATACATATCTGGCCACTCAGTATGTGTGTGTATGTGTGTGTGTGTATGTGTGTGTGTGTATGTATATATATATTTCAGAGAACCTGTAACGTAGATACAGATTCCCAGAAGAGTGGCTTCATTTTTACTAGCAACAAGTAGCTTGTAATATAATTAAGGTTTTAACATTTCTATCTGAATGAAAAATGAAAAGGATCATTTTTGAGAGTATATTTATTAAAGCTTGGGACAGTGAAACAAGGAAGGGCCTAGGATAGAGGAAGCAACAGGAGAGAGACTAGGTGGCTGCCCTGGCTCTCTGGAAATGTTATAGGAAAGAAATGTGCTGAGGCAGGGCTGCTTTAGCTCACTGGGAAGTCGGAGAAGAGGGGCCTTAGAGACAGGTTCAGGGGGTAACTCTGGGATAAGCTGCCACTGCCCATTGCTCCCCTGGTTGCAAATCTTGTGGGGTCCCTTAGAGTTTAGGAGATGCATACCTATGGGGGAAAGAAAGGAGGATGGGAAATGTGCAGGAATGTTCCCAGGAGGGAGAGCACATCCTGGGATCTTCTTTTTGAGGGTTTTTAAAGGCTGGGGCTTTAGGGGAGATCGTAGGGGAGGATCTCAAGAGATTATTCATCAGCTTTCCAGGTATATCCTTCCAGAATCATGGTCTCCACTCATTGCCCTCCTGGTTCTGCTGCTTTTCTGGGCCCAGGACTAAAATACAACTGAGGTCTAGATGTTATCTCCAGGGAGGTGAACTTCTGTATTTGGCTTTAAGTTGTTTGGTCAGTTTGTTCAGTTGTCTCAGTCTCCCTGTTACACTTGTCCTGGCTTATTGGCCTGTCTCATTCCCCGCTCAGAGACTTTCAGCCCTGAAATATTTAGGGATGACGAGAAGGAGCAGTCTGTCTTCAGTAGCTGCTTCCTGCTGACAAGGGCCATGGTCTCTACCTCCATGGGGTGTGGAAGTCGGTCTCTGCTTGACCTAAGGGGGACAAGGGGATAAGATCCGAGACTGGGATAGAGGCTGTTAGCTGATTCTTCCAAATTAGAGAGGCTGGGGTCCCCAACGCATCATCATCTTGGTATGGAATTTTATCGTTCCAGAAACGGAGTTGATGGGTTGCTTCATATTTCATTGACTCTATTATGTTGTCCTAAAAATAAATCAGTTCGGCAAAATTTTTGAGTCTTATTTCAGGAGGTAGTGATGCAGACAGTCTTCCAAAATGAGACCTATATTGTGTAAACAAGCAATAAGTTATTTAATAAGGAGTATGCCTATGAAAACAGAAGAAAAAGCAAAGGTTAATGATCAGAGGAAATTATAAGCTAGTTTCTGAGTTTGCGAGACTGTCAGTCAAGAACAGTTTTAGATATAAAACAAAGTTCCTTTTGCTAGAATAAAAGCAAGCACTGACATTCTGATACATCCACTTTATTTGTAGTTTAAATATCACAGGTGGTGCCATCAGGTGCTCAGGTAAATTCTGTATGGCTTACACTGCATCATTAGTTCTCAATAATTCCAAGCAAAGAATGGGAGAAAAAGAAAACATTACTTCGGAAGAAAAATAGAAAAATTGAGGATCCAATTCAGTTTGAAAAATAAAACTTTAACTAGAGGCTAATAGCCACAACTGTGTATTAGAGATTCTATTGAAACACAATTTTGACCCTCATTTTTATCAAAGAGCCAAATTGAGACTATTTACTGTATTGTCAGTTTCAATTTGTCCTGATTATTTGCATAAACACAAGAATTGTAATTGGTCATATGGGCTCTTTTAACTCTGCTTTGCTAGAATCTCATAAGGAATCTCCAGACTGAGCTGTCATTAGCCCTACAAGGCAAAGAAGCCAATCCATCTAGTTGCCATCATATATTTCCTGCAATACCTATAGATTTGGATGAATTCCTTAAGTTCTCAAGGCTCCCAAAAATGTCTTGAGGTTCTTTCTTTGCCATCTCCTAGGATAGAAACCTTTATTCCTCACCTGGAAAGACTGCCATGAACCATGTAAATATGCAAGGTACTAGGCTTTTTCCAAGGGGCTCTTATTGGACTCAAAGGCAATCTTCATTCCTTAAAGCTTTCTGGTGACATCCAGAGTCCAGGCATGTCTCTCTTAATCATGAAATTCCAGTCATGGTCTTGGTTAATAAAACCACAATTGGAAACTGGTTTTATGTGTCCTATTATAAAGAGAACAGATTCTAATTGGATTCATGCAAACAAGGATATCGTCATAAAAAGAATAATATTCACTCATTAAGAGTTGCCAAATTCTGGAGGGATTGGGTAGGGAGAAAATAGAAAAGCTTCAATATTGCTTGCAAATATGTCTTTAGAAAGATCCATGAAAAGGACTCTGACTTACTCTAACTTACAGGTTTCTAAGAAGGTCACACCTTTGAACTAGATGAAGATTTATAGAACTCTAAGGAATAATTGGATTCATGGAATTCATGGCAAATAACCAGGATAAACAAAACTTGATTATATGGGACTGAATGAACTGAGGATAGTTATTATTCTTATGACCGTTCAAAATATAGCTAAGTTTTAAATCTTTTTGTTTTCCTGCTCCATTACCTAAAACCATGAATTCTTAGTATTATTACTATTTAATTTTTTTTTAAAAAGAGTAGGTGGTATTATTATACCTGTAAATTGATTCAATTCTAAGGGGAGGGGGTGACAATAATTTAAATTACACATTTTAACATTTGTACTAGTTCTCCATGTAATTAAGATTTTTTTTCATAAAATGTTCAGCATCCACAATTCACATATAACCAAGGAGTTAAAGCATTTCCAAAGTGACAGAAGCTTCTATCAATTGGTATGCATTGCTCCCCAGTTTCCAATGTTCAGAGAGTACATGAGGCATGTTTGACCAATAGGCTTTTTCATATACTTCTGAATGACAGAACCAACATGCTCATTGCATATCTGCCAATTATGAACTAAATATATAGAGCAGCACAGACTCATCTTTGACCCTTTAATTTGTGTATTTATGCCTATAAAATTGTAAAATATTTTTCATCATAGTTTTATTTTGAAAAAGAATTTGTCAGTTATCAGTGCAATTTACTTTTTATTCTGTAGTTTACTACTACTTTAAATTCTTTTTACATTTGTTTTTAAAGCTTATCTCAAAATAATGACCTCGGTACCAAAGGGTTGGCCTTATTGAAGAATTTTACTTGTTTACTGCTTACTTTCACCTACCCTTCTCTCTTCCTCAGGCTGGATCCCCACTCGTTTCAAAACAACTATTGTAAAATTACCACTCGTTTCAAAACAACTATTGTAAAATTACAGGAAACAATCTTAATACCCATCAGATTATTACTGGTCAAATGTATAAGAATGTTATAAAAGCACTAAAGACAGATGTTAAAGTGAAAAAAATAACTACCATTGCATATAATAAACTCTCACTTTTAAAGAAGAATACACAAGAAGCTGTCCACAACTTCACTACTATGGGAAGGTTATTGAGTGTATCTATTGAGGTGGAGTTGGTGAGTGATGATAAGACTTCTCACTTTCAGTTTTTTTTAAAATTTTATCCTCTCCTCTCTCTTTAAAAAATGTTTTTATTAATTTTAGAGAAAGAGGGAGAGAGATAGAAACATCAATCACACGCCCCCTACTGGGGATCAAGCAACCCGGGCATGTTCTCTGACCAGGAATCGAACCAGTGACCTCTTGGTGCATGGGACAACAACAAATCAACTGAGCCATACTGGCTGGGCATCATTTTCAATTTATAATCTCAAGAAAAAGACTAGCTTTTTCTATAACTGTGATAAACTTAAGTAATGAACTTCTTTTTTCTATGTCCATGAATTCTCTCTTTCTTTTTCTTTTTTGCCCAATGCCTCCACTCCAGCTACCTCTCTTCACCCACCCCCACCACCACCAGCAGAGCTGTCTGCCCACTCTCTAGCGATGAGTCGTTCTCTATTTTCTTGGTAGTTCAGTTTGTTCATTAAATTCCACATATGAGTGACATCATATGTTACTTGTCTTTCTCTGACTGGCTTCTTTCACTTAGTATGTTCTCCAGGCCCATCCATGCTGTTGCAAAGGGTAAAATTTTCTTACTTTATTCAGAAAAGTAGCATTGCGTAAATGTATGACAGGTTTTTTACCCACTTATCTACTGATGAACTATTGGGCTGCTTCCAAATCTTCACTATCCTCCTATATAATAAAGAGGTAATATACAAATTAACCCTCACAAGATGGCTGCCTATGACCAGGCTGGCAGGGGGGTTAGTGAGGGACGACCAAACGACTGAATGAGCAGGCTGTGTGGGGCTGGTGGGGGGGACAGTTAGGGGTGATCAGGCTGGCACACAGAGGCAGTGAGGGGCGATCAGGCTGGCGGCGGGGGGCAGTTAGGGGTGACCAGGCAGGCAGGCAGGTGAGTGATTAGGAACCAGCGGTCCAGGATTGTGAGAGGGATGTCCCAGGTTAGAGAGGGTGCAGGCTGGGCTGAGGGCCACCCCCGCCCCCCCGTGCACGAATTTCGTGCACTGTGCCTCTAGTTGTAAATAATGCTGCAGTGAACATAGAGGTAGATATATTCTTTCAAATTAGTGTTTTGGGATTCTTCAGATAAATTCCCAGAAATGGAATCGTTGGGTCATAAGACTGTTCCATTTTTAATATTTTGAGATAACTCCATACTGCTTTCCAGAATGACTGCACCAGTCTGCATTCCACCAGCAGTGCACGAGGCTTCCCTTTTCTCCACAACCTCATCCAATACTTGATGTTTGTTCATTTATTGATGATAGCCATTCTGATAGGAATGACATGATACCTCATTTTGGATTTAATTTGCATCTCTCTGATGATTAGTGACATTGAGCATCTTTTCATATGTGTATTGGCCATCTGTATGTGCTCTTTGGGGAAGTGTCTATTCAGGTCTTTAGCTCATTTTCTTTATTGGATTATTTGGATTTTTTGGTGTTTAGTTTTATACATTCTTTATAAATTTTGGATATCAATCCTTTATCAGATGTGTAATTGGCAAGTATGTTCTCCCATTCAATGGGTTGTCTTTTCATTTCATTGATGGCTTCCTTTGCTGTGCAAAAACTCTTTAGTTTGATGTAGTGCCATTTGTTTATTTTTTATTTTGTTTCCCTTGTCCTAGGAGATATATCAGAAAAAAAATATTGCTACCAGAAATGTCAGATTTTACTACCTGTGTTTTCTTCTAGAATTTTTTATGGTTTTGAGTCTAACATTTAAGTCTTTAATCTACTTTTAGTTTATTCTTGTGTGCAGTGTAAGAAGGTGCTCTAATTTCATTTTTTGCATGTATCTGTTCAATTTCCCAACACCATTTATTGAACAGACTATCTTTAGTCCATTGTATGTTTTTGCCTCCTTTGTCAAATATTAATTGGCTATAAAGGCATGGGTTGATTTCTGGTTCTGTATTCTGTTGCATTGATCTATATGTCAGATTTTATGCCAGTACCACACTGTTTTGATTGCTATGGCCTTGCGGTAGAGTTTGATATCAGGTATTGTGATTCCTCCAACTTTGTTCTTCTTTCCCAAGATCGCTCTTGCTATTTGGGGCCTTTTGAACTTCTTGATAATCCTGATTTCATGAAGAAAATTGCTTCCCACTTTTCTGAAGCTACCTCTGTCACCTCATCATTATGGAAAATAGACTTGTATTTATTGTTACAAACCCTTCTAAGTAAAACTTAATTTTCCCTAATGATTTGTGGGAAGAAAGCACACAAAAGTCTCTTTTTGCTTTTATGTCCTTTGTATCGAAGATGGTTCATGCTACTAATATAAAACTTATATAAAACAATAATTGACAATAATTACACAGTTGAATAAAAATAAGCAATTTTAGAATGTTTCAGGATGAACTTTTAAAAAAATATTCTTTTAGGTAATCTTAAAATGAAAATGACTTTAATATGCTCATTAAATTCAACAAAGTTCAAATACAGACTTACAGCTGTTAAAATCATGAAATTGACACTAATGTTTTATCATCACTATTTAGCATTTATTTTATAATAGGAATTAGGTTTTGTTATGTACAATTACCAAAAACATTTAATGTTCAGAAAAGAATATTAATAATGTAAATATGCTTACTAAATACCTGATATGTAAATCAAACTATCCAGATGTATAATTAATCTTATCTTTGCATTTCTTAATGCTCTTTATTTGGCTGAACCAGCCATATTATAACAATGAGCATAATAGAAAAGCTTCTGGATTTGTTTTTGTTTTGTTTTTAGATGTGATTGTATGGTTTTATATTTAAATATTTTTATCTCCTGGAACAGACTTTTTTCTTTTAAGTTTATTTGCTTACTTTTATTCAACTGTGCAATTATTGTCAATTATTGTTTTATATAAGTTTTAAGTTTATTTTAAGAATTTCCACCTTCTCTAAATGGGTCATGGTCTTGTTGGATGTTTTATGTTATCTTGATTTTCTGTTTTATTTCCTCTTTAGCTCTTCTTATTACAATCTAATTGTACTTATTTGGGTTTCTATGGTCTGTCTCATGAACTAGAATGTTAATTCCACGAAGATTTGTTTGTTTTGCTTATTCTTGTGTCTACAGAAATTAGAACAGTTCCTGGCATGTAGTATGTGCTCAATTTTTTTTAATAAATGGAAGGCAATGCAGTGCCTGAATGACAAAACCAGTTGGAGCCAGATAGCTACTTTCTAGAAGTGGGTCACATATTCTAGTTTACAATGGGTGCCTCATTCCTATTGCCTGGCCCACTTGATTGATTTATGTTCTCTGCCTGGCTTTGCTTAACTTTGAGATTGTAACTCTTGAAACATGCTTCGAATGTATTACTCTCTAACATATCTTAAGTGGAACACTTAGATCAATAATTCATTTGACAGTTATTACAATAATAGATTGCATCCTCAGTTGAAACTCGTGAGCCCTCCCACCCATTAAAAGAAAGGCATGCATTGATGCAAATGAAGTTGCACCTGTGAAAAGTTTATAGGACACTGGTATGCTCCACCATACCCCACGGGAAAACCACAACATATAATTCACCTACTGTGAGCCTAAGAAAGATATAGGGTAAGAATTCCACCCAAACTATGTGTATTTCCATTTCAGAATTATTTTAAGTTTGCAAAAATCTATTTTGTTCTATTTCACCACTTACCAGGTTAGTGCATTGATCAATTACACATAACTCATAATTTTATTGACATTTGTGCAATGTATATGAGCTGAAGCTGCAGCATCAGAAACTGAAATCAGGACAGCGAAGATGTCCTCTGGACCAGCACCCCCTCACCTCTGCAGATTGTTGTTTTAAGGACACGGGGTTAGGGTACTAGAACTGGGCACTGTATTGCCATAACAATATTGTGGAAAAAACACCTTGAATTTCCTTGGCAAATGACAATGAGCATTTATGTCTTGCTTGCTTATCTATGAGTCAGCTGCAGTTTGGCTGGGTGCAGCAGGGCTTGAGTGCAAAAGGCAGAAGACCGTATTTTCAAGTATGTTGTTCTCCTCATATTGTTTATGTGGTCAAGTCACAGCACTACACTCTCCAAAAAGAACAGGGATATACACGCCACCCTTCCGGAGCCAGAGCAAGGATGCACAGGTCAAATGGTATTCAAGGAAGTAAAAGTTTTAGACCAATGAATCAACCTGTTACATACCCGCATTACATGCAGACAGAGACTATGTTATCTATGATCTTAGACCTCGGTATGGTAGTCAGATTTTAAAAATTCAGGTGGTGCCCTTTTATGGCAAAGATGAGCTACCAACATCGACTATGAAGAGTGAAGACTGGTCAAGCATGTCACTCTCTGGGCATGAAGTTCTCAGAACCTGGATATTAGAATTGGAACCACAAAGCACGGGCATCTCATAAGCTTGAGGCAGCAATAACCACGGAACCTGAGGAGTCGCTGTGTCTCCAAAGATGTGGGCAGAAACCACCTTTTTGCAATTTCTCTAATGGAATTACAATTAACCACAGGCTTGTTGTGGAATACGGCTCCACTGGGTATTACAAGTTTGGCCTAATGAAAACAATGCAATAGTGCACAGCATAGTCTCTCTCTCTCTCTGGAAAGGTATTTAAATGGTGATTTCACAAAATATTACTTTTAATCAAATCACATGGGTAAATGTCATTATTTTATCATTTTTCTCTACATAGATGAAATTTTATCAAAGATCATTTTTCAGCCAAATGTGCTATACAGTTTTGATGACGTTTTCTTATTATTTGACAAACTTTCCATTAAACCTGGCTTCCATTAAAGAGAACAGTGTGCTGAAGAAGAAACACATATGTTTATGTCTATAAATCCAAAGGGAACACAATATTTTCTTGGTCCCAAATTGAAAGATTCTTCCAGGACAAACAAAGGATTGCCAGTGGAAACTCTGGATACTAGTATTTCAAGTGAGCTGGGGAAGCTGGAAATTTTTGTGAAACAAAAACATACAGTAATTTCAAATTACACACATTCACAGAACAAACCTTTGCCAAACTGGCTGCTCAGAGATTATTTTTCCACCTAAATAGTTTAATGGCTTTTCTTTTAAGTATTAGTTGAAAATATTTACCTACAAGCTCAAAGGAATGTCCTGAAGTTGATTAAAATTTGGTTGGAAATATTCTAAGTCTTTAAAAAATGATTCATTATGAAGAAAAGTACAGAATGTTTTCTTGTCACTAACAATACAATCTGAAACGTAAAACGTGGCCTCTTCTCAGTTACCTAAGAAATGTCATTGACGACAATAAAGTTACAAGTAACTTACAAATGATGTACTGAGAGTAGAATTAATAAATACAATGAGAGAGATTAGTGACTTTAGCTGCACAATATGAAAGAATTAAGAAGCCCAGCTCAAGAAGTTGTGTGAAAGTGTTAAAACTCCAAATTCTTCAAAATATTTATTAAACAGACAAAAATAACTAGCAACAAATTGGAAAAGAAATCCCTTGGCTTAAACCACTAAGTAGACAAGAGGATATAAAATTTGCACAACCTGACCACTCCCTTTGTTTAAAAACAATCATTTAATAAACAGCTCGAAGCAAGAAACTCTCTCTTGATTTTCAACCAAAACAGCTCAACATCGGCTGGACTAGTGGGTCTAATTATGTGCTAGAACATAGACCACTTGGCGCACTGTTCATTTGTATTTTTTGCCAGAAAACTCCCTCACCCCCTCAAGAATGTTTTTTATTAGAGTTAGCAAATAAAGGAATTTTAGTTTTTATTTTATGGTCACTGGCATCAGCGGTTACAATTTGAAATAACTACCGTATCTTAGCAACTCCAGTCTTAACAAAATAAATACAGCAAGGAGCAAACAGGCTTCAGGCCACACCAGCATCTCACCAGCATCCCGAGAAGAAAGGGGCAGGAACAGGGGACGACTCTCCTGTGGTGCTGGGCCTGACAGCTCTCCCAGCGCCAAAGTCATGACAGGACTTTCCATTCCACAGCAGGAGCACCTGCAATGCTGTATTTTAGGGGGGAAAAATCATTCACTTAGTCC
Source organism: Myotis lucifugus (assembly GCF_000147115.1). Lineage (NCBI taxonomy): Eukaryota > Metazoa > Chordata > Mammalia > Chiroptera > Vespertilionidae > Myotis > Myotis lucifugus. Next base: position 2,515,318 of record NW_005871171.1, on the reverse strand, counting down.
TACAAGGGCAGACATGAGGGAGGAAGGAAAAGGATGATGTTTTGAAAAAAAAAAAAGAAAGATGTGAGGGGGGAAATACATTTAAGTATTATTTTGTTCTTTTTTTTTTCTCCTGGGACATGGTGGCCACAATGGGGCTTTTCTCCTAAATTGCATCAAAACCAATGTTCATACTTGCACAGCCTGAGAAGTTCCTTCCCTTAGACCAGTGGTTCTCAACCTTCTGGCTTTTAAATACAGTTCCTCATGTTGTGACCGAACCATAAAATTACTTTCGTTGCTACTTCATAACTGTAATGTTGCTACTGTTACGAATCGTAATGTAAATATCTGATATGCAGGATGGTCTTAGGCGACCCCTGTGAAAGGGTCGTTCCACAGCCAAAGGGGTCGTGACCCACAGGTTGAGAACTGCTGCCTTAGACACTATAGCCTGGTATAGCTTCAAATTATGACTGAAATAAGAAAGAGGTTACTAAATAAATCTTTAGTGGATAAATTAACGAATCTACTTCTGTCCTCTCAAACGGGTTAGAAAATATTGAAGACAAAAATCTATTGAACCTATTTCATCCCCTGGATAGATTGCTCACAGGGTTCCTGATGTAGAATTAACCTGGATAGGTTGCTTACAGGGTTCCTGGTGGAGAATTAAATTCTCATTCAACATGGTCCAAACACCCACATCAGTCTGAAGTCAACCTGAGGCTATGCAATTTCTAAGAAAGATCAGGGACTTTGTGGTTAGATAGACTTCACTAGGGCCCATTATGTCATCATTTCCAGCTCTGTGAGCTTATAATATTACATTTAACATCTCTGATCTTCGGTTTCTTTTCAGCCAAATGGGATAAAACTCCCTCAGGAAAAAGATGGCGGTAAAGTTGTCAATTGGAATAATGTATGTAAAGCTCTCTAGCTCATTTCCTTGTAAGTACATTTACCATCAACAAAGTTAATTCACTTCCCTTTTCTTGATTTCCTTTCATCTGAGTCATATAGGCCACCATCCACAAACACATCACATCTGGCAGCCTGCTCAACACTATCCCGTTGTATACCCACCAGGTTTCTCACCACTCCCCAGGAGATTTCGCTGTGGAGTTCTTTGGTTCATTAACTCTTGAATCGGTTTTATCCTGTTCATCTCCAATTATAAATTGATATCTTGTTTAAGGCTTCATTAACTCTTGCTTGATTGCAAGAGCCCAGCATTGCTCATCTAACCTAATCTTGGCCTTCCAATCTGCTGCCAGAATTCTCTTTCTAATTTTGAGCAGGTATTTTTCTGCTTTAAATTCTCCTTTCTATGAAATATGAGGCCTCCAATTTCTAGGCTATCCCTATTTCTTAAGTCTCATTTCCTGGAATTTTTCTTACCATGAACCTTATACTCCAGTCAAATCAGTCTGTTTTTATTGCTGCTTCAGGACTCAACACTTTGGCAATTCTTGAACCATGTACGTAAAATGCTTTTTTGCCCAGTTGAGAAACTCCATCTGCACTCAACTAAAGTATTATCTCCCCAGTGAAGACATTCCTGTAATCTCTTTAGAAGGCTGATAACATTTTACCCAGTACCATGTCAGTACAATATCTTATGTCTTCATAGCACTTAATTACAATTCATTGGAATAATTTATTTCCTGTGTGTCTCTTTTATTAAACCATGAGTCAGAGAGTAGAAGACCTGACATTACAAATTATGTTTTAGTATTCCCATTGACTGGCACAGTACCTGAGATGTAATAGGTGCTCAATAAATGTTAATCCATCTCCTTTACCACTCTCCTTCCTACCCTCCAAATAATAAAAGATGAATTAAATTGGCTTGTTTTGACTTGTATTTTGATCATATTAACTGAATAATTTACTTCATTTGTTAAGGTAATGTCTAATATATATATATATATATATACCTAAGCGGCTGTTAAGATGGAACAACTGGAACAACCAGTTGACCAGTTTTTATGATGCGCACTGACCACCAGGGAGCAGATGCTCAATGCAAGAGATGCCCCCTGGCAGAGCACAGCTCAGCCAGAAGCCAAGATCATGGCTGACAAGCGCAGCTGTGGCAGCAGGAGCCTCTCTCAACTCCACGGCAGCACTACCGAGCGGCAGCAGCAGGTGCAGCGGGCGGGGATGAGCATGAGTGGTGCAGCACCCGGCCCTGGTTCTGGCTCCTCCCTGGGCCGCCTGCCGCTTGGCATACTGCTACATCCCTCTCACAATCTGGGACCCCTCGGGGCCTAAACTGGCAGTCAGACATCCCCTGAGAGGTCCTTGATTGTGAGAGGGTGCAGGCTGGGCTGAGGGACAACCCCCCCCCCCCATGCACAAATTTTGTGCACTGGGCCTCTAGTCTAAAATAAGACTGAGTATCTCTTTAACCCATAAACTTATACTTAAGTAGAAAAATAATTTGATGTTATTTTTGTGCTTCGTGAATACTACTGATTTCTGTTTCCTTGATTAACAAAATCCTATTTTGTGGTTTGTAACCTTAAATCTCCATTAAGTCTCTATATTATTCTGCTTCTTGCTACTCTCACCCCACATACATCTCACTTTATATTTCCTTAGAAAATGCTCATAGTATGCATACAAAAAAACAAAACCAATCATAATGATGGCTGAGATAAAAAGGTTTCTAGAAGAAGCCACAGGGCCTGTAAGAACTGCACAGATGGGAAATGAGCTGCGCCCCCGTCCACGAGTGGTGCTTGAGAATCTGGAGGGATATCTTAGCTGTAGAGTTCCTCCCTGAGTGCAGGGTCCCAGCCCCACGCTGGGCTCCCAGCCCAGAGCACCAGTGCCAGGGAGAGGAGCCCCACAACATCTGGCTGTAAAAACCAGCAGGAATTCTGTCCATCTGGGTGAGACAGAGGGCTGCTGGCAACCCAGGCATCCACTTAAAGAGCCCATGCACAGACTCACTCACTTGCAGGCACTTGCCTGGCCTCCAGTGGAAAAAACTGCAGCTGGGGGTTGAAGGGGGAATAGAGACATACAGAGAGAAACTGAGTTGTATGGATCCAGGGCACAGGTTGGAGGGACAGCTTCCATTGTCCCTATGTTGATCCCTGCCCCACATGGCCAAATCTGAATCTGTCCTAGTCTAGTGAATTTATCTCACCCCATCACTCAGATGACTTCCTGAGACCCCACCTTTCAGTACCGCCTTATAGGTAGCCAGCAGCAGGCCTCAGCAGGCCATTTTGCTGAATGGTTCTAGGCCCAGTACTGATGTCAGGCGGGCTCAGTTCACAATGGTGGCCATTCCCACACACATCCAGGCCAAGCACAGGCGACTACCAACTGTGGATCACGTTGTAGCTCCTACCAGGTAGCCCAGGGCTGGTCACACTCAGCTGTTTACCTGACCCTTTAACAGAAACACCCAATTGAAACAGCAAAAATATTTTTTTTAAAAAATGAAGATAATTTAAGGGATTTCTGGGACAACATCAAATATAACAACATCTGCATCATAGGTGTACCAGAACCAGAAGAGGAAGAGCAAGGGATTAAGAATCTATTTGAAAAAAATAATGGCTAAAACTTCCTTAATCTGGTAAAGGAAATACATACAAGTCAGGAAGCACAGAGTTCCAAACAAGATAAATCCAAAGAGGCCCACACCAGGAGAGGTCATAATAAAAGTGCCAAAGATTAAAGAAAGAACCTTAAAAGCAGCAAGAGAAAAGCACTTAGTTACCTACCAGGGAGTTCCCACAAGACTGTCAGTTGATTTATCAACAGAAGCTTTACAGGCCAGAAGGGATTGGCATGAAATACTCAAAGTGATAAAAAACAAAGACCTGCAACCAAAACTTCTCTACCCAACAAGATGATAATTTAAAATGGAGAGATAAAGAGCTTCCAAGACAAGTAAAAGCTAAAGGAGTTCATCACCACCAAACCAGCATGACAAGGAATGTTAAAGGGACTTTTTTAAGAATAAAAAAAATAAAAAAACATAAATATGAATTAAAATATGACAATACCTACATACCTATCAATAATCACTTTAAATGTGAATAGATTAATGCTCTAATCAAAATATATAGGGTTGCTCAATGAATAATAAAATAAGACCCATGCATATGCTATCTACAAGAGACCCACTTCAGATCAAAAGACTGATCTAGATTGAAAATAAAGGAATATAAAAAGATATTTCATGCAAATGGAAACAAAAAAAAAGCTGGGGTAGCAATACTTATATCAGACAAAATAGACTTAAAACAAAGGCTGTAATAAAAGACAAAGAAGGACATTTCATAATGACAAAGAGATCAATCCAAAAAGAGGATATAAACATCTATGCACCCAACCTAAGAGCAACTAAAGATGTAAAGCAAATATTGACAGACATAAAGGAAGAAATTGACAGGGATGAAGTCTTAGTTGGGGACTTTAACACCCCATTGTCATTAATCAATGGATAGATCCTCCAAACAAAAAACCAACAAGGAAACAGTGGCCTTAAATGACACATTAGAACGTGTTATTTATTTGTTTGTTTGTTTGTTTATTCTTGATTTGAGAGAGAGAGAGAGAGAGAGAGAGAGAGAAACATTGCTCTGTTGCCTCCCACATGTGCCTCAAGCAGGGATTGAACCCACAACCTGGGTATGCGCCATGACTGGGATTTAAATCTGCTATCTATTGGTGTATGAGTCAACACTCCAACTAACTGAGTCACACTGGCCAGGGCTAGACCAGGTAGAATTAATTGATATTTTTAGATCATTTCACCCCAAACAACACAATATACATTCTTTTCAAATACACATGAAACCAGCATTATTTACAATAGCCAAAATATAGAAGCAACCTAAGTGCCCATCAATGGACAATTGAATAAAGACATGGTACATATACAATGGAACATTACACACCCATAACAAAGAATACACTCTTACAATTTGCAACAACCTGGATGGACTTAAAGAGCATTAACCTAAGTGAAATAAGTCATACAGAGAACGACAAATACCATATAATTTCACTTATATGTGGAATCTAAGAATGAAAGAAATGAGCAAACAAAACAGAAACAGACTCATAGATATGGAGAACAAAATCCTATTTTTACCATTGAAGAGGATTGGGCAGCTGTGTGAAAAAGGTGAAGGGATTAAAAAGTACAAATTTGTAGTTAGAAAATAGGCATGGGGATATAAAGTACAGCATATGGAAAATAGTCATTAATACCGTAATAACTATGTATGGTGCCAGGTGGGTAGTAAAGTGTATAAATGTCTGACTACTATGCTGTATACCTGAAACTAATATAAAATAATATTGAATGTCAATCGTAATTTAAAACAAAACTTTTTCAAAAGATAGAAAAAAAAGAATACATGTGAGGTGCTCAAGAATACAGTTAAATATGTTAGGTTCAATATTTCCATAACAACTTTCCTGGAGGGTTTAAAGGAAAATATTTCACTAATTGCCCCATCTTCAAGAAAGCCACCCTCAACCATTCAGATTTAATCTAGTCCCATCCTTATTAGAAGTACTGCCTCTAAAAATAAACAAATGAGACTACATCAAAATAAAAAACTTCTGCACAGCAAAAGGAACCATTAACAAAACAAAAAGGGAGCCCATATTGGGCAATGGTACATCTGATAGGGGGTTAATATCCAAACTATATAAGGAACTCATATAACTTAACAGAAGGAAGACAAACAATCCAATTACAAAATGGGCAAAAGACCTAAATGGACACTTCTTCAAAGTGGACATACAAATGGCCAAGAGACATATGAAAAAATGCTGTTACTAATCATCAAAGAGATGCAAATTAAAATGACAATGAGGTATTGCCTCACACCTGTCAGAATGCCTACCATCAATAAATCAACAAATGACAAGTGCTGGCGAGGATATGGAGAAAAGGGAACCCTAATATACTGCAGATGGGAATGCAGATTGGTGCAGCCATAATAGAAAACAGTCTGGAGTTTCCTCAAAAAATTAAATATGGAACTGCCATTTGACCCAGTGATCCCACTTCTAGGAATATATCCTAAGAAACCCAAAGCACCAATCAGAAAGAATGTATGCACCCCTGTGTTCATAGCAGCACAATTTACAATAGCTAAGACCTGGAAACAGCCCAAGTGCCCATTAGTAGATGAGTGGATAAAAAGCTGTGGTACATTTACACCATGGAATACTAGGCAGCAGTAAAAAAAAAAAAAAAAAAAAAAAAAAAAGGATCTCTTACCATTTGAGACAGCATGGAGGGACCTGGAGAGTATCATGCTAAGTGAAATAAGTCAGTCAGAGAAAGACAAGTATCACATGATCTGACTCATATATGGAATCTAAGTAACAAAATAAACTGGTGAATGGAGTGGATCCAGAGACATGGACGCATGGAACAGAGTGCGGAATCTGCGAGGGAAAGCGGGGGAGAGGGAGGAGGGAAGATAATCAACCAAAGAATTTGTATGCATATGTGCATAACCCATGGATGCAAACAGTGGGGTGGTGATGGCCTGGCACGGGGTCGGTGGTGAGGGGGCTGGAGGGGGTCAGTGGGGGGAAAAGTACATATGTAACACTTTCAACAATAAAGTTTAAAAAAAAGAGAAAGAAATACTGCCTCTACATTATGGATAAGATGGTGTAAAATTTCTCCCTGTACACACCAAAGAATATCTCAAAATAAAAAGAAACTATAGAGGGGACATCATCATTATGTCTGAAAAAGAAGTGAAATGACAAAAAGTTAGAAAAAGGGAGAAAAAATAAGTGACATGGTCAGAGAATAAATTCATTCAAGCAATGTGACCTGAGTTCCTACCACCTGCTTGGCACTGTGTCTGGAACTCAGGAAAATAAACTTTAAAAATGTCCCAGTCCTGCCGAAACCGGTTTGGCTCACAGACACCCACCAATTATTTTGCTATGACTTGAGCTTCATATTGTTCAAGAATATTCTGTTAAGGACCTATAATCATTAAGTAGAGGGTGTGCAGGAGGCAGCTGATCGATGTTTCTAACTCTCTATCTCTCTCCCTTCCTCTCTGTAAAAAATTAATAAAATATATTTTTAAAAAAATGTCCCAGTCCTCCAAGGTAGTCAGGGAGACAGACAGACACCCACCAATTATTATGCTATGACTTGAGCTTCATATTGTTCAAGAATATTCTGTTAAGGACCTATAATCATTAATTATTGAGCAAAAGTCATGCTTAAATATAATATTATTAATTACTATTCTGTGGGGAGGAAAAATGATTTACAAATGTTTAAGATGGTGAGGTTGTTTTAAGGATAACACAAATTAAAATTATATTGCTTTTCTTTATAAACTTTCTACATCCCAATTATAATCTACTTTCTAAATAGTACACAACGCCATGCTTTTATCATTAAATACAGATGCCCAGTTAAATCTAAATCTCAGATAAATAACACATACTTTTTGGTATGAAGTATTCCCATATATTACATGGGACATACTCATACAAAAATGTATGCATCATTTTATCTGAAATTCAAATTGAACTGAGCATGCTGCACTTTCATTTGCCAGACCTGGCAATCCTCTTCAGAGCAGGCCTGTCCCGTCAGCAGCCGCCGCCGCCTTCCCTGCCTGTGGCTTCAGTGGACGCCACGAGGGCACGAGGACGGGCACCGACGGCCCGAGTGGCTGTGCTTACAACAGCACTGGGTTCAAGCAGAGGCTTCGGCAGCTGTGTTCCCAGCTACTTTCCCAAACTGCTCTGGTTCATCACACAAGTAGCAAAACGTGACCTTTCCCCTCCCATCCTCCTGAGGAAAACACATTTTCTAAACGGGTAAAAGTCTCAGAAATTAAAACTGACTCTGAACTGTTCCAGAAGCTGGAGGCTGTCAATACTTTATGCTTTTAAGTAGTTGCCATAATTCACCCCAGAGGCATCTGCATATTTTTGTGGAGTTTTTCATGGTGTGTAGTGAACTTTGATATCTTTTGGGAATAAAAGAGCTCTCTGTCTGTCTATCTACACATATATATTTAACAATGCAAGTTATTGTTACAAAATGTAGGCTGTTGTCAATTTCAGTTCCCTGTCAGATCAAAAGAACAGAGCAGGCAGGAAGGAGAGGATGAGCTAGCTCACTGCCTACGCTAATAACAAGCCGGGTCCCGAATTGGCAGAGGCAGCCCTCGCTGCAGAGGTTGTTTTTAACACCATAGCAGACATTTAAAAAACTGCATGGTGACAGGAGAGTACATTTTAAATTGTCAACCTTCATGATGTCCTTTTGAAGAATAGCAATTACATAACCGGGAGCTTTATTTTGCATTTGAAATATATATATAAAGCACTTGGCAGTATTATGCACGACTCCGTATCTGAATACTTTATAGAAATTATTTAGTTTTTACTATTACCTTTTTCCCCTTATTACCAAATTACTAGTTAAAGTTGCCATCAATATTAAGTAGGTAGTACAGAATTACAACTGTTTTCTATTTAAATTATTAACAAATGTATTTAATCAGGCCATTGACCATATGTCATTTTTTAATCACATTCAAAGTCCAGTTTGTAATGTTGCAAGGGTCACGCTTTTTGTCATCTTTATAGCATTAAAAGATTTTGTTAATATTCTAACAATTTGTTAAAGTTTAAGTCATTTCCTATTAGGCAATGAGAGAGGAAGATGCTATCCAAAAAGTAATCTTATATCACCACAACATCATTTAGTCTTTTTTTTCTAATTCTCATCTCCTTTGGAAAAATTCTAGAAAAATCTCTTTAAAAATGCAGACAGTGCCAAGAGAAATGCATTGCAAGTACCTTAAATAGTTAATGTATTTTCTAAATGAATGATTTAAAATAGCTATTAAAGGAGAGGAAATGAGCTTAGGTTTCTAGTAATGACTTCTCCTCTTCAAAATGAAATCTGTAAATCCCTGATCACAATTCCAAATCCCCAAAGGGCGTGACGTTCTGGGACCAGGGCTCATGGACTTCATGTCTAACAGCCCCTCGTGAGTACCATGATTTTTATAGATGTAATTTGGGAGAATATTCAAAATTTATAATCCTGGGGACAGTTTATGAATGAATTTCCTTTTTAAAGTACATTATTCTAGAAATCAACTTTTCCACCCAAATTGTAACCAGAGCATATAAGAATGTGAGCAGAGCATAGATATGTACCTACAGAGACATATGCATATGTGTTTATATATGCATGCACACACATGCACAAAATATAAGTACCATTTTATTCATAACAGCATAATGACTCAGCCTGTGATTGTTAATAAAAGTGCATTTCTAGCCATCAAATTGGAGTCTATTATTCTAAGTTAATTGCATTTGCCCTAAAGAGACTTACAGCTGGATGTCAGCCTGTTTGTGTCAGTTTCATTTTATTCATCAGTCAATCTTGTCTCCTCTTCTTTTTAAAGCCCATATATTGATCAAATAGATTTTTTAGCATACCTCCGCAGCTTCCACAGCATCTTAAAAAATAGAAATCATCTTACTATCATCAGATACATTTGACTACTTCATTCATTTGCCTGTTATCTTCATTGCTATTTCAGGAGCAAATAGATGCCCCTTTGATAGGCCCGTAATTTTGCCTTTGAATATAATAGATGTAATTCGCTTAAAGAGGCATTTGGCAAAAGTTAAGGTAAGGACGTGTACACTGCAGTGGGTGGTGCGCGGCTGCTGCTAGTGAGGGCAGAGGAGGCGCGTGGCAGTAGCTTGCTTCTTTACCCGAGTGCGTTACAGAGAGAGCATCCTGTTAAAATTTGGCCTCAGAGGAGAGGGTACTATTAGATGGTGAAGTGGCTTAAAGAAATAAATGGGCCCCACGTTCCCATTTGAGCTAAAGAAAACCAGTGGGGGGACAGAAGAGCAGGAGGTGAGGGTAGAAAAGCAGTTAAGCTAGAAAATCCGCACAGAATTAGAATCTTCCTTCTGTGAGTCCAGTTGCGTAGAGGGGATAAAAGCATCACAGGGTGAGGAGGTAATTAGCAGATCAGAAGCAAAGCAGTTAAAAGGTGACCCTTACCTCCTCCGCTACTCAGTCTAGGAAACTATGGACAATTATGTCAGTATTCTCTCCAGGGACGGGGTACAGGTCCTCCATCTGCCAGGACACAACGCTCTCAGCATTGTCACTGCCGGAGCCCGGTGCTTTGTATGGAAATTCCTTCACATCACGCCAGCCTGGCCTTTCACCCTTGCTTTTGACCAGTGATTCTGAATGGCTGGTTTCCGTCCTGGGACATTGGGGAACCTAGAGGCACTGGGGGAGGTGCCCCTGCTGTTTGGTGAGCAGGCCGAGTGGCACAGCCCACAGCCCACAGCACAGCCCCCTGGACGAGGGTTTACCCAAATGACAGCAGTGCTGCAGGTAAGAAACCCTGCTCTCCGGGGTGCCTGGCATACACTTCACGCTGAAAAACAAAGCCTGCAGCACAGTTCAGAGGCAGCGGGTGAGGAGGATTTACGCAGCTCAGAGACGAGAGCAGGAAGCTGCAGAAACAGACTCTCCCCTGCCTGTTAAATAACCTGCACCCAGGAACAGCTGAGCAAAATACAACCCCAATTTTGAGGGGAACAAAGAAAAATGAAAATCATTGCTTGAGAGAAGATGTTTCAAAGGCCTCCAAGACAAACCAACTGAAAAATCCCCAATAAAAAGACTCAGTAAGAAAAATTGTGTCGCGGTCCCTAATCCTCAGCAGACCTTAACAAGAGGTTCATGAGCCAGAGACTCATGTCTGCAGAAGACAAAAGACATAGGAAATCATATCGTCTAGAGGAGGATTATTGTAAAGCGGCAGCAGAAAGATAAAACAGATCCTGCATCTTACAATTAGGACTCCTAAAAAGAATAACCAGAAATGTGCTAAAAACCATGTCACAATAACTGCGACATCTTTCTGCTCTTGGGAAATTAATATTTAGTTTAGGCCTGGGGCAATATTTTTAAAACCTTTTTTTTTTTTGGACGGATGCTTTATACCCCACCTAACTAGATACCCCCGCCACCAAACCACTCCCCAGCACAGATGGCCAAGACATTTGCTTTTTCAAATACTCCATATTTCCACAGCCACCCACCAGACAAAAATTAGATTACCAATGCTTGTGTAAACTTTCCAATCTCTGACACAATAAGATTCCAGAAAATGTACGTGTGCAGCTAAAAGCAGCATTATACATAATGTACTGTAATTCCAACAGACAAGTTGCTATCTTCCGTAGATATACACACTTTCCATGCCAAACACATGAACGTCAATACATTTTTCTCAAGTTAAAATGGAAACCATTTAACAGATATAATGGGCACCATGACTTTCATTTTGCATTACTAATGCAGCAGAGGAGGGAAGCTTTGGCAGGGATCGCAAGGAGACCAAAAATGTAAAAAAAAAAAAAAAACAGGAAACAACGTAGAGTTATCATTGCTGTCAAGCTATTGTCCCAAAGCTTGGTCAAGGAACCCAAGGGCCCTGAGATTTCATATGGTCAGAAGTCTAATTCCACATTCACATTTCTACCGATGAGCATGTAAAAAATGGACAAAATAGGAATTGTGTGTTTACAAAAAGATCAAAGGGGAGTCGGCATGCATTTCCCCCATTCCTGAGGAGAAGTTATCATAGGCAGCTTGATTTTAGGGGGGATTGCTTGAATGATAAGTAAAGAGAGTTAGGAAGATGATCCATCCAGCCAAATCCTGAGCCTCTAATTTCACTGCAGGAAAAACGTATTTGTCAAGTCTCCTTTCCATTACCCTTGTAAAAATGTCAGAAACAATAATACACAGCATTGGCTCTTACCCTTACCTCAAGTCTTTCCAGCATCTACGATCGTTACTTCAGTCATTACACTCTGAAGAACTTTTTCTTCTGGTGCTATTAGATTTAGGTAATACACTTAAAGCCCTAAAACAATGTTATATTTTGTTTTGTTTTTTGAACACAGGGTTATTGGAATCAAGCAGACCTCAATTCTAAGCTTATCTCTACTACTTACAAACTGAGTGAGCTTGGGCAAAGAACCCTATCAGACTTTCAGTTTCTCCATCTGTAAAATGGGTATAATAAAAATAAAGAACCTAACAATTCCTGATATAGAGCCCATTGCATTTTAGCCATAGTCGTTATATCCGTTATATTTACAAAGGGGATATAAGCATGTTTAGTACTAGGCTCCGAAGTGTAGAGACAGACTCCAGAAGCCACTTGGAGGAAGAGTGGGAGACTGTCTTCGTCATGCTCACCGTGAGTTCCAGCAGCGATTTGCCCTTGTTTGATTTTATTTTTCCCCTTAGGAAAAAAACACATCTGTACCAGGTGAAATGTTAAGAGTGAAAATGTGACAATATTCAGGAAGATCAAACTAGCTATTCTTTCAAAATATCACCACGCCCAGCAACCAAAGACTTGGTGGCTGCTGTGCCGTGTGTGGTGCCTCGTCTGCTCCAGCGGCGGGCCTCCAGGCGGTCCCGCCTGCAAACGCTGTGACAGCAATTCGGTTATGAGGTGGGAAATGGTGGGAAATGGTGGGAAATGGTGGGAAATGGTGGGAAATGGTGGGCGTAGGAAATGAAGAATATCTTGGACTGTGAAAGGTCCAGATGAGTTAGTAAGCTATTAACTTGGATCATTTTTCAAATGATCAATCAACTTTTATGAGAAATATTCAATGTTTTCAAACTGCTTACCAAGATCTTAACTCTGTCATCTTCTAGGCCTGTATTACTGAAATTTTAAGGACACCACTTATATTTTAATTGTTAGATTACAGTGGCGTGCCCTAGAGTATAAAAGCATCTCAAAAATTTAGCTTGTTTCTGTCTTCTCAAGGGGAATAAACGTTTCAAAATGAGGGTCTTCTAGGTGTACCATGTTTAACCAGATGAAAACTAAACCGGATGGGCACGACAGTCAGCAATAGAAAGAGAAACAGATTAAGTGCTTATAATTAAAGCTGGAGGAATGGAAGAATTCACACTTCCTTAGAGCTATTATTTCAGACAGTCTGGTGTCAGAATTAAAAGCCAACCAGTGCATCTGTTTATATTGCCAAGGATTTTCACAGAAGAAGGGCTAGGAAACACATATTTTTTAATTAGGGTCCAAATTCCAAAGAGCACAAAAAAATAGTACTTAAAAAATATATGCTCTTGTGATTTGTATTGTCCAATGTCTAAACAAAGACAAAAATCATGTTCCTACTTCTCCTTCACAAACACAAGTGAAAAGATTTTTTTAAAAAAATGTAATTCTGTTGCTTTGGCCACAGACTCCTTTTTGTTTTCCTCTTGCTTCTGGCTGAGCTATTGCTTCTCTTTCCCAGGATGAAATCACAGAGGAAAAGCCGCTTAAGGAAGGCTTCACTCACACAGAAGGTTCACACACTGGCTCCGCTCTCTGGCCTGAAGAGCTGGTTTACAATGGCCACCGAAAATTACCGTTTTACACTCTAAAAGTGCACCTCCTATATTTAAAATCTGAGTTAACTCTTTGCTTAAACTTCAAATTAAAGGAAAGCCTTTTTTTAAAATTCATGCTGATGATATAGAACATTGTAGCATTCAAATCTATTATCAACCCTATTGTACTCTTCACATGAAAAGTTAGAGGTAGTTTCTGCAATTTCAAAGATTACTTTTTTGTTCGGTTGAAATAACATAACAAAATAAAAATATAGTTTTCCCTACACAAAAGCGAATAGACCTTATTCAGTATTTATTGACCACCTTTTGCCAGCCAGCGGGCTTGCTGATGAGGAACGCGGAGTTGAGTAGTCATCCTGCACCTTGAAGTCTCTCCTAAGGGAAGTCAGGGTTCTAGCAAAGCACCTGCGAGAGGAGAGTGATGAATGGACTGAGAGGTGATCGGTCCTCGTGCCTTTCCTTCGGTGGAGGAGGAAAGTAGGATCCCGAAGGCCTGAGCTCTGAGGTCACAGAGCTCTCACCAGGACTAGAGTTCATGTCTCCAAATTAAAAGCCTATGCCTCTCAATAGCAATATACTTCTCCCCAGAAAATAATTGTTTTTTTTCCCAAAAACAATAATCCCAAGCCACGAAAGTCAAGACAGTTGACTAAGAGGTGAGAACAGAGCAGAGAGGCAATATTCATCTCAATTACACAGCGTGATGGATGGTGTGGAGGGAGGCTTTGGAGCTCAGACCCAACTGTGTTCTCACCTTGGATCTACTAGACCTAACCAGCTCGGTGATGTTGGCAAAAATGGAGCTCTGAAAGTCATTCATATTATTAAATACTTTTAATTAAGATAACAATATGTATATGACAGGTATACATTTCACAAAATAATATACTTGAGTAGGTACTGAATATATATATATATATTCCTGTTTCTTCTTCTCGCTGATAGAAATTGAATAGAACTGAAGGAAGACCAGGTCAGCAGAAACCACATCTCAGCTTTTCTGTTTCTTGCCAGTCATTTTAGCGTGAGATCCACCCTGCAATTTTAAGCCATTTTTATAGATCATTTTTGGCACCTTCACAAGATTGAACATTTCCACACTGAACATTTTGGGAGTTAGAAACCAGAGACTAAACAATTACACTTAGAGAATTTCTTTCTTTCTTTTTTCTCAGAGAATTCCATCAGCATACACCCTCTAAGAAAATATGGGGAGTATACAGAATCAGAAGAAGTATTTAAAATAAAGTAAACCTCCTAGATAATTTTGCGAGTCTCGTTCCATTATAAATCATAGCTACCATAGGTAAAGGGAAAGTGTAGGTCCGCGTATCTAGAATGTCCAGGAGACCAGCTTTAGCAGCAGGGAAAGCCAGGTCCCTAGGCCGTAATTCAGTGCCCGCCTTTACGTTCTCTACTCAGCGGCTTGGCCCCCAGTTTTGCTTTATTCTCAGGCTTTTTACACACGGCAAGAAAGATGGCTTCTGTCAGTCACAAGCCTGTCTCCCCTTCCCACCTGTCAGAGGAGAAAACACTCATCCCAGCATGCTAGTCTCAGGTCCCGGCCCTGCTGCTGCGCCTGGCTCTCTGAACCATCCTGCAGAGAGGCCTGGCTGGGGAGCCGAGGGCTCAGGCCACGGCTCCATGCATGGAGCAGGGCTGGGTGAGGCCACTCCACCAGCCAAGGGAACAGGCCCTGCTGGAAAGAGGAGCTCTCCTTCCTGAGGAAAATGGGGGAGAGAACCCTCGCAAGGCAACACGCGAGCTCGCGCGCGCGCGCGCGCACACACACACACACACACACACACATAATTCTGTTTAACTTCCCTGATTTAGGATTTCCCAGTTCAATTCAAACCCCCCTGGGAGGTCTTTGTAATAGCTTCCCGAATTGACTGCTGGGCCTGCTGGTGCCAGGTGGTAAGGAAGAAGCCCACCCTTGCCCATGGCCACCCTCCAGCCGCCAGAGCACTGGCTCAAGCCCCTAAACATCGGCATGCCCAGGGCACGCTGAGGGTGCAGTTTTACCGTGAGGTGCTGACCGCCTGTGGTTGCATACATGTTAGATGAAGAAAGGTTAAAAACCGTGCGCTTGTTCGTGCGATATGTGGACTCAGTGTGTCCATGCAGGCGCCTGCATTCGTTCTGTGGGATCACAACTCCCCACCCACCCACCCCCGGCACCCCCTAAACATGCATGCAGAGGGAGGAAGGAGTCAGTCGAGCGAGACTGAAAATACAGGGAACAGGGCCGGTGGTGGAGAGACACCTATTGTGGCTGGTAAGAGAGATAGAGATGCAAACTCTTGATGCAGAGGCTCATCTTTAAAAGGAGGAGGGTCCTTCTCCTCCAATAGAAACAGAAGAAAATGTACAGGAACAGAGACATTTTGCAGCAAAATGCAATCAAAGGAAACGATACCAATAAAGTTTTATTTGTACCCTTTTGGACAATGGCTCACATACTTCTCCGGCTACACATTAGAATTGTCAGAGCAATTGTTGCGAATTGTGATGCTCAGACTGCACTCCATGTCCTGCACTCCATTTTCTTTCCATAAAAAGAAAAAGCTCCGTTTTCTTCAGGCTGAGGCTGTCCCAGGCAAGCTTTAAAGAGTTGGCAAGATTTGACCGACTAGGTGGGAAATGGGAAGGCATTACATGTGAGAACAACTTGGGCAAAATACAAAAAACTAGGAGCCAATAAAGGAATTAATCTGAATACAACAAAGGAAGCAAGGAAGAAGTGGGGGAAGAACACAGACAAGTTAGTCGGGGGGAAGATCACAAAGGATGCTGCGAAGTAGACATATGTGCCTCCATTACTATAACCATCAGCTGCACGAAGTCGGGATCTTACCAGTGTTGTCCACTTTTGTAATTCCAATCCCATGGAAGTCCGTGGCAAAGACATTGTAAAGTCAGTGGATGTGCAATAAACGTTTGTTGAATAAATAACTTAATAAATGAACAAATGCATGAGTTGTATGTCTGAGATCCTTGAGAAAAGTGGGCTTGTCTCATACCTGATCCCAAGTCACTCACTGCAAATACCTTTCCACATCTTACTCAGATCTACCTGGGGCCTCAGCTGGCTTCACTGGATATGACTTCAGTCCCTGTCTACTTAGTACCAGCAATGATAGACTGTGCATGTAATACATTTTTACTAAAATTTGACAAAAGTCAGACAACAACACGGAGAAGGGCTTTCCCATCCAAGTACTAGGTAGCAAGTGATCAATTAAATAGTAGAGGCCCTGGCTGCATAGTTCAGTTGGTCAGAGTGTTGTCCAGATACATCAAGGTTGCAGGTCCAATCCTGTCAGGACACATACAAGAATCAACCAATGAATGCATAAGTACGGAGAACAACAAGTCTCTCTCTCTCCCCCCGCCCTTCTCCTCTCTTTCTGAAAATCAATCAATAATCTTTTAAATTAAATATTAGATAGCCATATTGTTAACTGTGTTACTTAGCCATTCTCATTGGTCATTATTCCATGGCAAGACCTTGCTTCCTGCCAATTGCTATACTTCTATTTCCCTCCGGCCTCACCAGTACGACCCAAACCACAAGTTTCAGCTTTTCCTTACGTAGAGCATTTAACTCTGACTCTCCTATGCCAGGGCTCAGGAAAACTCAAGCTTTCTCAGGAAAGAGTCCCTTCCCTTTCATAGCTCCAAACATTTGTAGCCAATTATTATTGTAAATGTCAATTTTTTCTCTGTCTCCACACAAAAGAATGAATCACTCAGGGAGACAAGTGGAAAACCTCTGAGCCAATAGTCACAAGTGAGGCCCCCACTAGGGAATAAATATTCATTATTAGAAATCCACAAAGCAATAGGCATGCCCATGACTGGTGTATGTGATCTGTACCCTCTGGACCCCCTAGGCACTCACATAATCCACATTGTTGTCTTAGCCTGTCATCCCCGAGTCCAGTCCCATGCTGGTGTGACTACAGGGACACTCACCGATCATGAGGATGAAGGTGATGAGGAGATGCTCGCTGAGATTTTATATCTTATAATAATAGGGGAGATAATAGCTACTTTGTGTGTCCAGAGCTGTCTAAAAGCATTAACATTTCACACGGTGCACATTCTCAGAAAGCAGATCAATGTTTACTCTTCCCCGTGTGGCGACTCCATGCAGTCGGGCACCTCTGGGTGAAAGCCTGAGACCCTGGAAGCGCAGCCCCAGTTCATTATGTCAGAATAGGGCGGTGTGGGCTGGAGGGTCAAGGGGCCCGTCTGTAATACTTTCACAATAAAGATAAATCTTAAAAACTAGATAAACAGCGACCCGGCCATTGGCGGTGTTATTAGTGGTCGGGGGCGGGGGGAAGGAGCGGGCAGCCAGGCGTTGGGATCCCCAGCGCTGAGTGGCTGTCAGGCAGCAGGACTGTTACTGGTGCAGCATCCGTTTTGGAAGGAAGCGGACACACACAGACACATGCCCGCACATCGCAGCAGGCCTGTGTGGTCCTTCCAGAGGAGGAGAATTTATTTTGTTCTGTGACTTCTGGTCCAAATCGGCAAGTGAGAGTAGTGGGATCCTCTCTCTCTCTCTCTCTCTCTCTCTCTCTCTCTCTCTCTCTCTCTCTCTCGTCAGTGTGTGTTTCACTGATTAAGCACAAATCAACCTTAATTCACGACCAACCAGAAAAGGATTCTGCAAGGTTTAGCTCAGCAGCATCCAAAGGGCCACAGTCTGTCCTCAGAGCCCACTGAGAGGGGATCCCCAGAGCCGCATTCGGAGTCTGGACCCTTTGTTCTGTGGCCTGAGGAGTGGGGGTGATGCGCTTTGAAAGGGAGGCTTCTAGAGTTTTCCCTGGGGAAAGCAAGGCACTGGGAGCGCTGGGGCAGAGCTGAGCTCACACAAAAGGGAAGAATGTGAGGTTGCCTTGACAGCTGGGTCCCAGGCAGAGGCTGGGCTGCCTGTCTAGCAGGCCCTCTGGGTGCAGATGAGGGAGGGGCAGGAGCCCTCGCCCCCTTAAAGGAGCAGTGCTGCCCTGTGCAGCTCCCTGTGGGCACTGCATTTCCTTCCATGAAACCTCTCTCACTGGCCGATTGGAGCTGGTCGGGCAATGATATTTTCATGCATGAAACACTTACTTAACAGCCCCCATGTGTTTTCATACATTTGTGGTTGATAACAATGAGGCTGTTTTGTCAGAAATGGTTAAAAAAAAAGGTATTAGTTGCAAATGCAAAGCAATGGGAAGATACGCAATCCAGATACTGTGCCCCTTGGCTGCTGCTCCTCCGAAGGGTCACCCAGCTCCCAGGAGCAGGGAAAGGCGGGGAAGTGTGATCAGGTTGTAGACTTCTGATGAGAACTGGTGTTCAGAACCCCTCCTCCCACCTGGGAGGAGGAGGATAGCACAGCAAGGTGAGGTGGGCACAAAGCATCCTCACATTTAAGTAGACATTTGGCCCTTGGGTTCATCATTCTCTTCAAATTTTAAGGAGGTGGCAAGACTGGGAGGCATTGTTTCAGAGATAAACCAGCACTTCCAGGAGGTAGCCAACTGGAAACTAGGATCCTTGACTCATCAAGTACAGCATGCCGTTACCACAGCTCAACCGCTATCAGCCAACTTCAAGAGAGATTTCTGTTGCTAGTTTAAATGTCCGTTTGGCTAGAGTTTTTTTAAAAAGTGTGTTTCTACATGAGGCATCTGTTATTGACCTAATGGTAACAATGAGTTGATAGAGGTTTTGAGAAGCAACTACTGGTTCTAATGGTCAAAAATAAGGGTTTGATATCAGCCCACAAATAAATACATATTGTTATGAAAGCACATCCTGGTGGCAAACATGTCTGTTGTTCTATACTGAGGGGGAAATGGATCTCCTACATTCCTCTGCTGATAAAGGGAACTATCCTGGGTGACTTTAAACTATGCTTACCTTTTGGAAAGAAATCATATCAGATATTAGTTGTTTGACATATATTATAGTATCTATCAGGCCTAACAGCATAGATTCAAATCCTGGCCTGCGATCTTAAGTAAATAGTGCCAACTCTCTGAGCCCAGATTTCTTAACCATTATAGTAGAGATGGCAGTGATAGTGTCTACCTCATGGCATTTCTTATAGGATTAAATTAGATAATAAATATATTGTACTTTGTATAAATCCTAGAATTCAAAAATATTCTTACTTTTCTATAATAAATACTGGAATGTATTTATTGGTTAATTCAAATATAAAATATATTCCATATTATCATATTATTAGCCAGATTTATTATTAACAGTAGCTGCTTTTAACAAAGCAACCCTCCGTTGTCAGTGGCCTAACTTAATAGAAGTTCATTCTTGGCCACATGAAGCTCACTGCACACAGATATTTCTGGATTGCTTGCCATCAGGTGGTGATGCAGGGGTCCAGTTTTTTGTTTAATTGATTTTTTTTTGAGAGCGAGAGAGAGGGAGGGAGAGAGAGGTAGAGAGAGAAACATTGATTTGTTGTCTAGAATGATGTCCTAACCAATTGAGCTATCCGGCTGGGAGGGATACAGCTTGGTTTCATCCTGTACCTCTGTCACCCCAGGGGGCACCTCACAAGTTTCTACTGCATTCTTTGCTGAAAGCTAACGGTTAAGTAAAGAACAATATGAGGAGACTTGTGTGGCAGATTTTAGGTGAAAAACCCAGAAGTGAGGCACATCACATTCCTGTCCAAATCCCTTTGGCCAGAGCCATTTGCGTGACCCCGTCTTGACGCAAGGAGAAGGGAAATGCAGACACCCTGTGGTCCAGAGAGAAGAAGTCGGACTGGTTCCGCTGCATCCAGCCAGCCTCTGTCACCAACATGCATCTTGTGAGCTAAAGATAGTGCAGATGTTCCTCAGGCAGATTTGAAGGAGCGGATACACCAGTATGTGCCAACACGGAGCATCCTGAATGTCCAATGTTCCTGTCAGGCGCATGGAATTCCTTTACCCACTCGCCTCCCTTGGCTGTCCAGGCTTCCTTCTGTGCCCTGGCTACTGCTCCCCGCCCTCCCCCAGTTCCTCCTTACCTAGGGTCTGGCGCAGAGTAGACCCTCACTACCAGTCACTGAATGAGTCCCAGGATTTCAAGGTAAAATCTAAGTGTACATTTTAATCAGTAAAGAAAACCAAAATACAAATGAAACGTGGGTGCCGTCTGTCAAAGAATAGATGGTTCATTAAAAAATTAATGGGAGGATTATGTATTCCATTATAAAAGTACAAAACGTTTAAATTTTCAACATTTAGTACCATCTTTACAAGAAATAAACAACCTGGGCTGTTTCCTTTCAAAGGTGTGCTCGCTGCCTAGGACAAGGAGGGAAAAGGCCAAGACCGCAGGGAGGGCATGCGGGTCCCTTCCCGCAAGCTGTGCGGCCCTGACCGGAGACCCGCTCTGAGCCGGGGGGTCAGGCAGGTTGCCCTGGGGTCTGGCCTCAGGGAGCAGGCCGTGGCTTCTGAGAGGCAGGAATGAAAACTTAGGCTGAAGATGGATTACTTTTCAAATTCAATTCTGATTAGAGAAGATACATTTTTGTCAACTTTTTCATTCACAGCAAAACAAAAATAATATAATGTGTTATATTTTATTCAGTATTTTTACATTATTGTGATATTTTAGATATTACTGTACATATTGACTTCTAAAAAAAGGTCTTTCTTCATATCAGAATTTCTAAGACTTAGAAATGGTAAAGACTGTTAGCACCTTATCCAGTTCAAAATATTGAGATATTTAGCACACATTACTGTAATAATAGTGGTGGCTAATTTAAACTGGTATCATAAAGTGTCTTCTTTGCATGTAATTCATATTGCTTACTATATTACTGTTATAATGCTGCAATATCATCAATATTACTTACTATATTACATGCACTAGGAATGTTACTATTCACCTGTTTTATCAGACGCCATGCACAATAGTAGTTAAAAGCCCATCTTCCTTTTTAGAAGTCCCAGCTCTGCCACTCACCATCTGTCATTATAACTCATAACTTATATTACTTTTCTGTGCCTCGGTCTCCTCATATTTTTAGTAAATGTGGATCATAATGTGTGTAGCCCATAGGGTAATGGTGTGGATTTATAGACACTTATGCATTAAAGGTTTTATAGAACATTGTTTGCATGTGTATGTTCAACTTTACTTTCTTACTTCTGCTCCCTCCCATTCATCCTACTTCAGTCTGTCTCCTGGCCTTACCGTCTATTGAAAGTTTTCTAGCAAATGTTACCAAATTGCCAAACTAAGTGGTTGTTTCCCATCCTGAAGTATCCTGGCCTTCTTTGCAGCATTTGATCCATTTAATCATACCCTCCTTTTATTTTAATGTTCTCATTTACAGGACAAGGAGAAGAGGTGCAGACAGATTCAGAGAAACTGATCACATAGCCGCCCAAGGTTAACACAAGCAGACAGAGGCAACAGTGTAAGGAGAAGGCTATAATTGCTTTACAGCTTAATGTGAAGGAGACCAGACATAGTGTAAGAATTAGTAGTATCCGGTCTATTTTCCCTGTAATTCTTCCTCCATATTGGAATTTCTAACACAAAAACATGATCTTGCTTTATTCCTGCTTTAACCCTTTATTTCAGGGTCTCAAACAGGAGTTCAGGGAACTTAGATAGAGTTTGTGTGTCTGGGGTGGGGCATGTGTATCATATGTGTGATATGGTTCATTTTTCCAAGGAGAGAAGCCCTATATTTCCTTGGGGTCCTTTCCCCTAAAATCAAGAGCCAGTGGTCCAGAGGCTCCAGTTTAAAATCCATAGTAAAGACACAAAACTTCCCCTCACCCTCCGCCCCCGTGGTCCCCATGCCCTCCTCTCGCTATCTACCAAGCTCTGACTATGCTCTGCTACATGCTGTTTTCCCACCTCCATATTTTACAAGCTGTTTTCTTCTTCCTGGAATATTCTTGCTTTTAACTTCTACCTGGCATTTGAATACTAATTATTTGAGATCCTGTGAAAATGTTATCTCTCCTTAGACATCTTTCTCACTACATCAAACTTAATTGGAAATTCCTAAATTTTGCACCCACAGAACTGTGTGTAGCACCTCTATTATCCATTTATCCTGTGCTATTCAAGTTGTGTGAGTGCCTGTCACCCTACCGAAGAGTAAGCCCTGAAGGCAGGGGCCAGGTCTGATTCATTACTGTGTGCCTACCAGTAGTTAGCATACTGCTGGGCATATATTCAGAGCTCATAAATGTTTCCTGACTGAGTGAGCAAATTACTGATTATTGTCTTGCTTCGAATTCATCCATTTGGGGGGGAGGTATTGTATGGTGTTTTCTGAGGAATCTTTTTGTAAAACATAAATGTTGATGAATCCACATGACTACTATATACTCTTTCATACAGAGATGAATTCAGAAATAATGTGCTGTTTCATACCTTTTCTAAATTGTTTTAAGTCATGTAGGCATCAAATCAAAATACAATTTGATAGTTGGCGATAGAACAAAGATTTGATTCCATGATTTTAAGTCCTAGGAGGCCAGCACTCTCTCCACTAACATTTTGTCTAAATGGGACTCATTGCAAAGTTACCTCAACAGGAAGACCACCGTACACCTTGCACGGAAATACGGCATTACTGCAGGAACAGCCGCAGAAAGAGGGGAAACCGAGGCAGAAACACATTGTGCTTTTTAAAAGACATAAGTCTAAAGTACTTATTATTAAAATATATTTTCAATCCATTGTTTTATTTTTGTGGATTTAAGAAACACAAAACCTCTTTTGACCCAAAATAGAAACAAAATTTCCTCACAATTGTGTATAAAGAAGTTGGAATTAGGCATGCTTCTGGCATCTTGAAGCAGGAAGAATGTATAAACAGTATACATTGACTCTTGACAAACCATTGCTTTCTTAAACTAGAATAATAAAAATTTGCAAATGAACAAAAGAGTGGGAGGTAGATATCTGATTTACAATGTTTCTGAGATAAAGCACACTATAAAAAAGATCAGCGTGAATAATAAAGCATTGTTAACTGAGTCATGACATTTCTATTCCAGCTATGACTTGAACAGCAGAACTGAAAATGAGCACTTTGTGCCACGTTCAAGTGGGAGGAAGGCATATAATTATAATTTTACACTGATGAGGATTCAAGAAAACCTGAGGAAAAGTTTATTGAAAAACATATTGATGTGTCATATTATAAATTACTTTTTCTTATTAAACCAAAAAAATATTCTTTTGTTGGCTATCTCATCGTGGCAAAAAGGTGTTTCATGAAAAGACATACTTGCCATAAAATCCTTCTCTTACACTGAGAAATATCTGCCATGTATTTATTCTGTAACTTTCTCAACACGTAGATGTATTAGAGAAATGTATTTTCAAAATAGTCTTAACTTCCATGGTCTTGATCACACATATCAACATTGTCATATCATTTATCAAAAATCCTCATGGAAACCTAGTATTTAGTCAAAACTAAGGAGTCTATCTTAACAGCCTGTGTGAAAGTAAAAGAAGATATAATATTATGCTCCCATTTAACATACATTTTCATCCATTTCCTTTGTTTGTTGGATGTTTAAGGGGGGAAAAAACTTCAAAAATATAGTGGTGTGACCAAGTGCAATGTTTTAACAGAATTGGAAATGGCATTTGCTGAGTAAAATTCGTAGTGAATGAAAATACCCACCCACAACAAAGGGGTGCAATCTCAGAGGGTCAACTCGGCCCTGCTCCTGCCTGGCAGCTGTGAAGGCAGAGGGCGCTGTGAGGCCGGGGTGAGCACGTGGAGGTTGTAGTGCTGTGATAATGCGGCCTCGCAGGGAGCTCGCCCAGTTCAGGGAACATGCTCATTGAGTGCCTCCAACAAGGAAACGGAGAGTTTTCCTTTAGAAAAAGTGCCACCTTTGAAGGAACATCTGGAACCCATCCTCAGGGCGTCCAGAATAGGTGATAGAACATACTAGAGCGAATTGGTCAGCCATTCAAAGTCAGCTGACCCATGGAGTCCTCTGTACACACGCACCGAGGTTACTCATCGACCACTGCGATGAGCTTCAAAGACTGAGGCAGAATGCAATGTGTCTGGTCTATGTAAAGTCCTTAACCAGGACTTTGAGCCAATATGCAAAAGGCCTACTCACAAACTTAGAAGAAAATATACTTTGGCTATTTCTTGCAGTTTACTAATCCAGTTTCACCTACAACCATTTCTCTCTGTTAGTGATAAAGATACACACGGGGATTTGGTTTTTACACTAACCTGGTGTTTCCTACAATGTCAGTTGTGATAAAGAGTAAAGATTAAGACACATGGGGAAATATATAAAGACTATAGCTGGTGCACTCTTGTATATATCGATGCATATAGCCTATTAGGTTACAGTCGAGAAAGAAAGAAAACCACAAGGTTAGGGGTGAAAGCACAATACAAAAGTCAGATGGATGAGGTGGTATCAGAAAAAGAGCACAATAAAAGAGGATCAAAGATTAGATCTAAAAGAATGATCACACATGCACCTCAGAGGAAAGAAACATTGAAGAACCTAAAACAACCTCGGTCCCATTTGCACGTGAATCGAACTGACTGTATGAACCTTGTTGTTGATGCAATTCTGATGTAAAATGTTCTTAAAATTGGGTAGCATGTTGGGAAAAGTAATTTCTCAAAATTAAGTTTTGGAGATGAGCCTCGCACAGGGCACCAAGAACCAGCCATTAAGACTCATTATGACAGCTCAGAGTACAAGAAATTGTCAACCGATTTTCTAGCAGGAGAGAACTTCAATCTTTCTGAATTGAGGCACTCGTTTGCTTGAAATCTAGTAAAATAACTTTTGCTTGGAAATGAAGACATGGAATCATTTTCCAAATCTAACTCAAACTTACTTTAAGCATATATGCACCCAGAGCCCTGGGCACAAGTGCTTTATCGTGCTCCTCACTTACAAACTGGGTGTGAGTCTTGGCTGTGTGACCTGGGGCAAGTGGCTTCACCTCTCTGAATTTCAGTTGTCTCATGGTTCATAATAAGTGCAGAGTAAATAAAAACTTTGAACAAAGTGCTGTTTTCACATATTGCCATCCTGCTGCGAATATTCAGACTAAAAGGATAGTATAGAATAATGAGAATCATTTGAAGTAGGTGGCAGAAATTTGGCCATAAAATATGCCAGTTTTTCCATCACTCTCTGATTAATGGACATATTTTCAACCCCAGATAAGCATCCATGGATGCAGATACTGACTTACGCTATACAGATTTTTGACTATGTGGGGGTTGGCATCCTTAACCCCTGAGTTGTCCAAAGGTCAGCTGTAATGCATTTGATATTAGAAGTCTGCCTGTGACTCAGCACCAGAGACCCTGGGAGCACAATACAGCAGCTTGGGTTTTAACAATTACTCCAGGCGATGCCCATGAATGGGAGCATTGAGAGCCACTGTCCTGAGTATTACAAAACAAAAGCTAGCTGGGCGCATGCCAACATGACCTATAAACTAGACCAGTTGGATGCAACAAGCTGATCGCCTGTACAGGTATATCTCTGAGAGACCTTGACAATGGAAAGCGTGCTTCCTTTACAACATCAGCAGTTCTGATGACGCATGCAGCTCTGCTAAGAAGAGGGGGGAATACTCTTCCTGGTCTTCCACCATTATTGAACTGGAGTCACCTGGTTTATTTATACTTGTTTGTATCACCAAGGGAGAACTTCAAGCACAGTGTGGTTGACTCATTTCAGGCTTAAATATTCCATTAGCTAAGTGGTAAGGAAGTTCATATAACCCAGGAGGCCCTCTGGTTCCATCTCAAGTATTATTCCTTTGGAGTTTCTGTCACTGTTTTCAACCTTTTTAGTTTCTGCAAATGTATTTGGCATTAAATTAAATTGAGATTAATCCAAAACAGATGACGCTGTAGTAAAGAAGTGCATTGTTGAAATCCTACCATCAGAAGTACTAAATTATCAGCACATAGACACAAACAGATCCATAAATATCAATTATTTAAAATCACTTAAAATGCATAGTTATTTATATAATTCATTTGAAAAAATATAAATGCAATGAACTCTTAACAATGAGCTAAAATGAGTAATTTTCTCTTCCTGGCAACATAAAATCATAAGCTGAAGACCTAGAATTTCAGAGCCTTCATCTCCAGTTGCCAAGAACAACTCAAAATTTTGCCCAAACCTCTGACTCTCTATTTTGTTGAGTTGTTCGCTTACCTAAAATCTTAGGGGTTCAGAGAAAGAGACCAGCAGAACTTCTTTGTCCTATAAGCTTGGAGGGGAAATGTGAAGGACATAAAAAGCACCTTGAAAAATCTAAATCATAAAGGGTGAATGCAATAACGGTTACTATTGTTGTTTATTGACTAAGTGGGATGGAGCCAGATGTCAGCCAGGCACAGTTGTTCTTTTTCTGGGACAACCTAATTGATAGAGTCTCTTAAAGGCGAATCAGGTGACTAGACTACCCAACTGATGTATATGAACCAAACATTCATCATCATCTAATTCAGCAATGCCCTTTAAATACAAAAACAACAACAACAACAAAAACACCTCAACAATGATGGCTGGGCACAATCATATGCTTTAGAGTCCCAGGGCGTGGGACAACAATCAAGTTGACTCATCTCCTATCATATAAGGTCCATATCATTGTCCTTCCTCTTCCTTCATTTATTTAATTCTCACCTGCCTCACCTGAGGTCATGCCCTGAGGGCATGCTTAGAGAGAGGAAGGGACGAGAGAGAGACATCTATGTGAGAGATAAACCCACAACCCAGCCATGTGCCCCAACCAGGAATCAAAAGACACTCAACCAACTGAGCCACTCCAGCCAAGCTTCCTCTCCCTTCATGGGGAAATCCTGACCAGCCGTTAGTCATTAAGGAGAATCACACTGGTACAGAAATCAGGTTACAGACCCATAGAAGGGTTGCCTGTAGGCAATCTATCTGTTGACATATTTGTCTCTTTTGAAGAGACCATAAAGTCCACAAAGGCACAACTATACCTCACTTACCTTTGTATCTCTTGCACATATTAAAGTGGTTAAGAGAAAGATCGATAGCCTTCAAATGCATGAATTCAAAATCTTACTCCAATCTCTGCTAGCTTAGGAATACAACAATGAGTAAGGCACATCTCCTTCCATGGAGCTGCATTTTCTCACTAGGAAAGCTGAACTCATAATAACTTTCTCACTGGGTTATTGTGAGGATTAAATGAGAATTCATTTAAAGCTCTTAGCCAAAGATTCTCAAAGTGTAAAGAGAATAGTAGCTACCATTATTTTTATTACTATAGCAGGTGCTAAACAAATGAATATATGGAGGAATTGTGTGGGAGATGAAACTGACATTGGTGGTTTATTCCACATCTAAAATTCTAGAATTCTATTCAGTTACAAGAGAAGTTCGTATCTGAAAACTTCGTATCTGAAAACATTTCAGCTGTGCTAGATATTTGTGTTTTGGGTGCAATGTGATACAGAAGGAAGTGCATAGGACTAGAAGCTGGAGAGCCAGAGCTGAAACATTTCTTTATCTACCACCTCGTAGGTTGATGCATATCTGCATTTTACCTTTATGCCAAGCACTGGGTTAAGCTCAGGAATACCAAAGCGTGAGCCCCTTTCCTCACAGTGGAAAGGACATGCTAGCAAGCGTGTCAGGGAAGCGCAGTCCAGGAAGGCTCCGGAGAAGCTGAAATGTCCAGGAGGGTGGAACTGGGTTTCCTTCATCTCTGTTTCCCAGTCCCTTGCAGGGTTTCCAAGTACAGTAAGTAGCAGTTGACAAGTGTCTGTTGAACAAATAAAGTCTCACTTCTGCCAAGTCCTGCGTGATGGTTCGGAGCCCACTAAGGTAAGACAAGAAGAAGGGAACCCAAAGCAGAAAGAATGGCACCTGCATTCCAGCACTCACTAAATCGAGAGATGCAAACGTGTGTGTGTGTGTGTGTGTGTGTGTGTGTGTGTGTGTGTGTGTATAGGTGCTGTGGGGGGGGGGCGGAGCAGATTGAACAAGGTGGTGGCTATGAAACCTTGTGTGGATTGAGAGCTCTGTGCAGCTTGATCACTATTGTGGTGAGCTCCACCCTCGCCCTGATCCCTTTGCGTCGCACATAGTTCTGAGATGGGCTCCTCATGCTAACAGTCTCCAGCCCGGGGTCCTCTCCACAAAGCCCTAATGCTCTCTTCCTCCTTTCTTTCTGAAAATGTGTTAGAAAACCATTAAAGAATAAAGACATATAATGCTGCCTTCATCATTCTTTTTATTAAACAAAAGAACTACAATAATTTGCAAAGAATAAAATTATGAGTGCAGGCACACTAACCACCATTTCTATTTTTCTGGCTTTCCAATCCTTAATGAGTACTTTATGGAACTCCATTTTAAAGATTTCTATTTTTAATTTGTCATTTTGAAAAGGAATATTTCTTCACTGAAGAAATATATTTTATTAACTTTATGAAGGCCTTTGTATTGAAGGCCTTTCAGGTTTTCACTTAAGAAAACCTGAAAGAGTCAGGAAATTTGGGAAACATGTTCATTACTAACATTTGGGACATTCAGAGAACCCTTTTGTGAGCAAGTTTTTAGCAGATAATTTTCTTTACATGTAATTTCCAGGTTATTGCCATAATGAGAAGCAAACACTAATACTGAAAAGGTTTCCTTATACATTACACCCAGATGCTGTCCTTAGAGGACACCCAACACTTCCACAGACGTCCTGGCTTCTAGCCTGAGTTCCTTTTCAGCAGGAATGCACCCCAGCACTTCATTGTAGACATTTGTTCCAGTGGGTGTCCTTCGGGACCACTAGTCTTTCCTGGCCACAGCTGCCAAAACTTGCGTTTCTAATTTTGTTTTGCTTTTTTAATAAGTGAAAATATGTCTTTAAATATTTTGTCAAGAAAGGATACTTTTAAGAGTAGTATATTTTCTCCTGACAATGTATGATAAAAATACCTCATTGTACCTTCACACAGAAAAGTTGATTGAGTATAAAATTATCAAGGAATAATCATAAGTGCCACTGTTTCTGGCACTTGGTTTTGCCTGAGAACAATTTGAGACCAACCTCAGGACAGCTCTTTCTTACATCATCAAATTTTGCTCCTCTGAGTGCTTGAACAAGAGCTTTATTCCTATAATTCAAAATACTTTCCAAGATTGCCATCTCTTTTTACTACATTTTAGACTGAGTTTCACACTCAAAACTATTTCTACTCAGGTCTCTACTTCAGGATTATCTTCAAACAAAGCTTACTTATGCTTACATTGTCTTCATTTCTTCTTCAGAAACGCATCTCTTGGGTGAGATCTGGGTGCCCTGAGCTCTGTAGCTAGCATTATTTTTATCATCATAACCTTAATCCTTTGTCCTTGACTTTTCAACATGGGGAGCTTGCAATGTTTGTTCTCCATGTTATGACTGCTGTTTCTGCAGCGCCCATTCTGTGTTCTGCTGCCCCTGGTGAGGATTTCAGTCCTGCATTCACGCTCTGACAGCTTCAGAACCTCCACCCTGTGCCCCTTCCGGTCTCGCCTGCAGGCTTTCCATCCAATGTGTTTGCTCCTTCCACTTATCTTCTCCTTTCCTCACAGTTCTCCATGCCGCATAATTAAAACCTCAAACAAGTTTTGAAAATGTTCTTCTGTTTTTATAACAAATCATATCTTGGTGGTTAGAGTGCCAAAAAGAAACCTCTGTCTTCCTGGTCAGACCCAAATGCACGCTCTTCCCGGGAGATGCGGCCGGTTTCCTGCTCCCAGAAAGGGCTGGTTTTTGAACCAGGAAGAGGGGAGGCAAAGGCTGTGGTTCCCTCTCAGCAGAGTGGGTGTAGGTCCAGACAGGCTGGAAGATCTGCATCTGCTGGGTTGATATGGACGCAGATTTCCCTCGGGGCTACCACACCCGTGTCTTCTGGATCGGGAACATATTTCTTTTCTTTTTATTTTTCTTTTATTTTTCTTTTCTTCCTCCTTTTAGGAGGAAGCCAGAAGAAAGTATATCAAGGATTGCTATAAAGAATATAGGTTTAAGTTTGGAAACATTGACTACAATGACTGTTTGGCTTTGAAAATAATTCGTATAACTTATCATTATTAACATATGGAATAAATTAATACTCTTTTTTAAAGAAGACTTTTATTTTCTTAAAATGGCCCAAACACTTCATAGAATTGTCCTGTTATTTTAAGACCTGAAAATCTAACCTAACTTGGTGCTGGCCTGTTGTAACACTCTGAAATACAGTCAGAACAGTCCACCTTGACGTGCTCAGATGCTGAATATTTTGTGCCGGGACAAAGTGAACTGCCGCTCTCTCGCCAAGCACAGCCAATGCACTGGAGTGTGGTTACCAAGATTGCGGGAGGATTTTTTCTATTTATTGTTATAGCTCAAATCCTTGTGTCCCTGGTAGGCTTTAAGTGACATAAATATGCATTTCCATCTGCACATCCTTGTCAGGAATAGTTCTGCTGGGAGGTGTTATGCCGCCCGAGTGCTTCCCGAATGGAGCCTGTTAATCCTGTTACCACTATAGGAACTCAGGACAAGTCTCCTCAGGCCACCACTGCAGCTGCTGTGGCTGGAGCTGTGCCAGCAACCACACCCTGGGGACCAAGAAGAAGCACAAGAAAGTTGAATTTCCCTCAGATGGAGAGAGATGTAGAGAGCTGGCCTCCATCTATTACTTAGACTAGCGGTCCCATAGTTTTTATTGTAAACCTTCACCAGTAAAAAAGGGGAAATAGCAAGCCCACCTTATGTATCTATATACCAGTAGACACACATATACACACACAGCGGATACCTATGCTGCCATATTAACTGAAATGTACATTATAAAGTGTGCAAAAATAGCTGTAATAGCATTTTAAGAGAATAACTATAAATAGCTGTTCTAACCTCATTAAATAGACTTGTATCCAAACGAAACGTGCCAGCAAGGATGTGGAGAAAGGGGAACCCTCATGCACTGCTGCTGGGAATGCAGACTGACACAGCCACTGTGGAGAACAGTGTGGAGTTTCCTCAAAAAGTTAAAATTGATACTGCCTTATGACCTAGCAATTCCACTTCTGGGAATTTATCAGAAGAAACCTGAAACACGAATTTGAAATAATATATGCACCCTGTGTTCACTGCAGCATTATTTACAATAGCCAAGATTTAGAAGCAGCCCAAGTGTCCATCAGTAGATGAGTGGATAAAAGAGCTATGGCACATTTATACAATGGAATACTACTTGACTGTAAAGAGAGAGAGAGAGAGAGAGAGAGAGAGAGAGAGAGAGAGAGAGAGAGAAAAGAAGAAGAAGAAGAAGAAGAAGAAGAAGAAGAGAGAGAGAGAGAGAAGAAGAAAGAAAGAAAGAAAGGAAGGAAGGAAGGAAGGAAGGAAGGAAGGAAGGAAGGAAGGAAGGAAGGAAGGAAGGAAGGAAGGAAGAAAGAAAGAAAAAAGAAGAAGGAGGAGGAGGAGAAAATCTTACCCTTTTTGACAACACGGATGGACCTGGAGAAATTATGCAAAGTAAAATAAGCCGGTCAGAGAAAAAGGAGTACCATATGATTTCACTCATATGTGCAATCTAATAAACAAACAAAGCTACCAAGCAAAATAGAGACAGGCTCATAGATAGGAAGTAGGCAGACAGCTCAGGTGGGTGGTGGGGTGAGGAGGGGTTGGGAGTGGAGGAATTGAGCAAAAGAGAAAAAAGAGAAAGAATTTATGGACATGAACAAAAGTAAATATAAATAGAAGGGCTCGGACCTCCCTCAGTATATGAATGTAAGCCAATTTGAAGTGGGCCACCAGGAAAACAGATCTTATATCACCAGTTGGGTTCCATGATACGTTGGGTGCACACATTGGACAAACAGGAGTTGTGAATAAGCATGTGATTTGCTTCTTCACCCATTTCCTCCTGTTACCTCTTGCCCTTCCTTACAGTCTGCCTTGACTCATGGTGTCTCCAGGACCTCTGTAGAGATGATAGCTCATCCTACACTTAGACAGTTGTCATGCATGACACTCACCTGTCAAGGCCCAGAAGCTGGCAGGAGCCTCCAGTCTGCCAGTGCCAGACCCAGCTAAATAAACCCCCATCCAATCATCAGTCCTCCAATAATAAAATTAAAATGTATCAATAATCACAAAAAAAGCGTCTTAATTTTATATAATACAGGAGATCATAGAATTTCCCATCCTACTTAATAAAAGGCTCATATGCAAATTGACTGAACGGCCGAACGACCGGTCACTATGATGTACACTGACCACCAGGGGGCAGACGCTCAATGCAGGAGCTGCCCCCTGGTGGTCAGTGCGCTCCCACAGGGGGAGTGCCGCTCAGCCAGAAGCCAGGCTCACGGCTGGCTAGCACAAGTGGCAGTGGCAGGAGCCTCTCCACCTCTGAGGCAGTGCTAAGGATGTCCTACTGCCAGCTTAGGGAGCGGGCCTAACCTGGCAGTAGGACATATCCCTCTCTCCCCCAAGGGCTCAAGAATTGTGAGAGGGCATAGGCTGAGCTAAGGGACTCCCCTCCCACCCCCCTGAAGGCAAGAGAGTCATGCACCGACCCCTAGTTAACCTATAAGTATGAATAAACACCTTCTGCCTCTATGATAGTGAAAGATTATCTTCAGATATAGAAAATTAAAGACTTGAATCAAAGCTGTTTTCAAATTGATAAAAATAAAATATTTTATTGGTAAAAGCTAGACTTGGCCAGAGAACAGTAAATAGACTTCTCCCAGGAACTCTCCGACATGTGGATGTGAGTGTTCAATGGCACTTCCTGGAGATGGGTAGTAAATTATAGGAAGAGCTTTAGGAATTTGGCCATTAACTCAATAAGTCCTTCCCTACGAATTCAACCTATAAAAGCAAATAGATATATGAAAAGATTCATGAAAATAATGTTTAAAATCATTGATAATAGCAACATTTGGAAGCAGTCTAAATTTTTATTGAATGGGGGAATAGTTAAATAATTTATGATACTCTATGCAAGAAGTATTATTTTTATTCATTCTTTGATTTCTTATTTATTAAATATCTACTATGTCCAGGCACTCTTTATAAATTAATTAATACAAACAAAGCTTTCATAAAGGTGACATTTTAGTCAAGGGTAAAAGAGACACATACTCTATAATCAAGTAAACAAATACATGAAGAAAGCGTTTCAGAATGCTGACAGTCGCTATGAGGCAATGAAACAGTGGCGCAATGGAAGTGGCTGATGACGAGGGCTTGGGATTACTTTACTTAAGGATTTCTCAACCTTGCATTATTGACATTTGAAACCATATTGTCTTTCTGGAGGTGGGGGGGGGGGGTTCTGTGCACTGAGGATACTTAGCAGCATCCCTGACCTCCACTCACTAATCACACCCACCCAAGTCATGACAATAAAAATGTCGCCAGCCATTGCCCAATGTCCACTGGGGGCAAAACCTGCCCTCACTGAGAAGCAAGGCTTTAGATTTCGTGTAAGGGAAAGTTTCTTTGAAAAGGTGAAATTTGAGCTGAGACCTGAGTATGTTTTTTAATAAACTTTAGGATGTAGGAAAATGCTCATGATATAATAACAACATGTAAAATATAATATATTCAATTAAATCCCAATATTTCTTTTCTTTTTAAAATCACTGTCTAGACAAACATGATAGCTTTATAGTTAGAGGCATGAACCTGGAGCCAGGCTTCTTAGTTAAAACCCCAGCTTCCCTGCTTGTGGCCTTGGTATAGTACTTCACATCCCTGTGCTCTTGTGTCCTCATCCATGAAATGGGGGTGACACAAGTGGTACCTAACTGGTAGGGTTCCTGGGAGGACTAAGTGACTTAATACATGCCAAGATCATAAAAGAGTGAGTGACACATCTTGGAAGCACTGTACATGTCATATATATAGTGCATATGTTTATGTACATACTAGAGGCCCGGTGCACGAAATTCTTGCACAGGGTGGGGCGGGGGGGTCCCTCAACCCAGTCTGCACCCTCTTGCAGTCCGGGAGCCCTCAGGGGATGTGCAGCTGACAGTTTAGGCCTGCTCCCCACTGGCAATAAGACATCCTTAGCGCTGCCACGGAGGCAGGAGAGGCTCCTGCCACTGACGCTGCACTCACCAGCTGTGAGCCCAGCTTCTGGCTGAGCGGCACTCCCCCTGTGGGTGCGCACTGACCACCAGGGGTCAGCTCCTGTGTTGAGCGTCTGCCCCCTGGTAGTCAGTGTGCGTCATAGCAACCGGTCGTTCCACCATCGGACTGAACCCAGCTCTCCGATATCACCTGAGGGGTCCTGGATTTCGAGAGGGTGCAGGCCAGGCCGAGAGACCCCACCAGTGCATAATCGGGGCCAGGGAGGGACATGGAGGGCTCCAGGGCATGTCTGGCCCATCTCGCTCAGTCCCGATCAGCTGGACCCCAGCAGCAAGCTAACCTACCAGTTGGAGCATCTGCCTCCTGGTGGTCAATGCACATCATAGCGAGTGGTTGAGCGGCCTTAGCATACCATTAGCATATTACGCTTTGATCGGTTGAATGGCCGACCAGGTGACCGAACACTTAGCATATTAGGCCTTTATTATATAGGATAATATATATAATAGAATTGGAGTGAGTGGCATCTTAGAAGTACTGATTATATAATATAATATATTCTAATTGTAATATATACATAATTTGTATCTATATATATATATCTATATATATATATATATATATATATACCAGATATTTCCATTTTCTTTTGTGACACAAATACAATAATGTGTTAGTAATGGTAGAATTATAGGGGATAAGAGTTTTCTTTGGTTTTTTTTATATTCTTCAGTTTTGCAGATTCAAATGCAAATGTTGCTTTC
This sequence comes from Myotis lucifugus, assembly GCF_000147115.1. NCBI lineage: Eukaryota > Metazoa > Chordata > Mammalia > Chiroptera > Vespertilionidae > Myotis > Myotis lucifugus. Next base: position 2,479,963 of record NW_005871171.1, on the reverse strand, counting down.
AAATCCTTCTTTTTAAAATTAGTGTGTATATTAGCACATAGAGATAAGTTTAGACTTACCAGGATAAGCTGGCATATCGAGAGTGAGGGAGGAAGACCCTGGAAGATGTGCACAAAAACTGGTCCCAGGGAAGATGAGTCAACTGTCAACTATCAGCCAAAATATCCCACATTCAATCGGCCAGTCAGCTTCAGTCTCCTAAAAAATGTTAACACTTGCTTTCTGCCAGACATTGACCTAGGTGCTGCGGAATCAAAGCTGAATAGAGCATCCATTTCCTCAAGGAGCTCAGAACAGGGAGGAGAGAAATACAGCCACAAATAACCACGGTACAATAAACTGAAGTGGGACTGCAGGCGGGTGTCGCCCCAGGCCCCCTGAGCTCCCGAAGGGATCCATTCATTTCTGTTGGAGTGGGGGGCATTGCGAGAGGTGTCACAAAGGAGGTGCACTCACACTGGACTCGGAGGGGTGAGTTTGGAAAATGCAATCAGTAGGAGTTGTGGTTTTGAGCAGACATGTAAATTGCTCCTAATCAAATACCAGCAAGAGCAATCAACCAGGAGTAAAGAAAGTCAAAAGGGACGAAGGAGTTCTACTTCCGAAGAGTATCTTGATCTCAGATCAGAGTGCCTGGTTTCATAAAGCGATTTGTGAATGTAAAGTTTGACGGTCATAGGAATTAGGAGACATAAGTTCAAGTACTAGCTCTGTCCCTTACCAGCTGGGTAATCTTGGGCAAACCACTGAAATGTCTGACCCTCCATTCACTTTCTCATTCATCTAATAGTTATAATAATACTTTGCAAAATTGTTGCGAGCCTAAATTGAGATAATGCAAGTAAGAGACTTTAAGTGACATTAAAATAGTCGGGATGAATAAATTGTCATGGTTTTAACATAATAGAGAATATTTTGAATAATTATAGTTTAGTTTTTAACATTTATATTTAAACACTGATAGTTTAAAAATCAACTGTATATGTAACACCAATTCTGCATGAGTTCATAACTTGATTGGCTTCATTTATTTTTTCAGAGCCCTAAACGTATTACTAATGCAAGTGCATCAAGCTATAAAAAGAGCTAACCAATTTTTTCTGAAATAACATGATCTTTATTTCTTGAGACACTTTGTACAAACATTAAACTGAAGATAACTGCATAAAAATGAAATGGAGGCTCATAATTGCAAACTGTTTCCGTGTCCGAAGAAGATTTAACCACCTCCCAGGGCTGAATTGCTCCTGGTTACAGCTCTGGATCGAGCTATAAAAGTATATCACTTAGCCTGCGCCTGTCTGCAGGTGCAGCGCCAGCGGAGAGCAGACAGCTGCGGCCCTCCTCCAGAAGCGCCAGGCCAGAAGCCACTGCGCCCAGACTGAAGGAGCTCTGAGTGGGGAGGGAGCTTGGGGAGGGGCTGTGCTCAACCTTCTTCTCTTCTTTCTTGCTTCCCGCTTAACCCTTTCCACCTCGAACACTCACTGCTCCTACTTCTGCAGAAATAACATTTTTTGCTTTTTCTCTCTTTTTTAAAGGAGGGATTTACTCGGGCTAACGGAAAGGCTTAAATGTCCTCCTGTCATGGCTCTTGGTAAACATTCTGTTTAGCTTGTTGAGGGCAGTTTTAGCTGAATCTGCACCAACAATGAGGAAGCCCTACTGTAACTTGGAGGCCTTTGAAGGACCTCTTCCAACCAGAGCTGCCATTGGAAACCAAAGACCAGACGCCCATCCATTCGCTTATTCCTCTCCCCCACCCAAAACGCAGATTTAATGAATCCAAAATTTTGTTTTGTCCAATCAAACTAACAGGATATAGCAATGGAACATGCAGGACTGAGTTATTTCCATTTATTCTAAAAGGTAAGAATGTTTTAGGAAGACGTCATCCCTCAGCTTGAGAGAATGAGCCCACTCGGCTTTGGAAAAAGACAAGGCTGGTTTGTGGTTGGTTTTGAAGACACGGCATCCTTGTGGTGCTTTTGTCTGGACCGAGGAAGCCTTACTTCCTACTTTTGTTCTGTCTTTAAGCAGTGCCAGTTCTCACTTTACTCAATACCAGAATAATAGTGTTCCACGTCGAGAAAACGTGATTCTAGCTCCTCCTAGTAATTTTCAGCGTGTTCAATATCAACTGTTCTCCTCTATTTCACGTATGTGTGTGTAAGGTGTTATTCCTGCCAAGCTGGGCAAAGTACAGTCTACATATCCTGACAATAAAAACAAAAAAAAATAATTTCTGACATTTGTGTGAACTTTACAAACAAAAAACCCACTCACCTTTTTCCCCTCTCCAGTGTCCCTTCAACTAACTACTTTTATACTAGCCATACTCGTTAGTTAATTGGTTGGTAGCGTATTCCTTGAAATGTCACCTATCTGCTTTGATCTTATTTCAATCACGGATAATTACAGCATTAAATTCTAAACCAAAGAATAGTTGAGATCCAAGAGAAAATATAATTCACCATATAGCTCTAAAATTGGCCTATACATTTGAAATACTAACTCACCTTAACATTAAAATCATCCTTTCTTAAAAGCTTATCTAATCATATTTATATATGCTTTTGGAGTTCACCATTCACTAGAAAATCATCACAAAAAGTTACCTCTTTTATTTTTTTAAGCCTTACCAGAGGATATGTTTATTGATTTTAGAGAGAGGGGAAGGGAGAGAATGAGAGAGAGAGAAACATTGATTGGCTGCCTCCTGTATGCTCCCTGACCAGGAATCAAACCCCAAACCTTTGTTGTGAGGCATGACACTCCCGCTCACTGAGCCACACCTGCCAGTGCTTACCTTTTTCCATAGACAATTTGGCAATAGATTTGGTATGTTAATTGAGAACAAGAAAATGGGAAGATATTCAGGTAATAATGAGCTTTTAACATTTGTGTGTGTGTATGCATGGTGTGTGTGTTTTGTTTTGCTTTTATAAATGAGTAATATAACCAGAAGACTATTGCTGAAAACATTGTTTTGATTACAGTGCATAAGATGTCTTAGGGAGGGTTGTCAATGACTGCTGAAACAGTCCAGATCTGAGAACACAGATGCTTAAACCTGAGTGGTAGTTTGGGGAATGAAAAAGCAGAGATGGACTTGTGAGATATTTAGAAGGAAGGATAAATAAGACTTTTGTAAAGAGCTGAATGGAGGGATGGGGCAAACCAAAGAGTATTTTTAAGCTTAGGAAACTGGAGCTACTCGATTTGGGTAAAGAACAAGGGACTTAGTAGAAAGAGACATAATAATTGCAAGGGTTTGGCTAGTAAGTCAAATAAAAACCCAATCATCAGTTACAAGTGGGCTTGCAGCCTGTGATGCCTGTAGGCCTCTTGTGGACCAGGGCTGTTGGAACTCTTCAAATCCTCAGCACCAGGCCCGGGCCACGCACAGCCTGTGCTCCCTGTGGGGCCTGGCTACTGGCAGACCCACTGCATAGAGATTTGGGGTCAACTTTACAAAGAAAATAAAGCTGTAAGTGCGAACAAGTAACAAGGGTGGGTGCAAAGAAAGAAACTAAGGAGACAAAGTCTTGAGAAACAAATACATTGAAGAGCTGGAGGGAAAAAGCAATCAATAACAGAGACAAGGCAGGTTAGTCAAAAAATAAAACCGAAACAGAGAGAGAAGGGAAAAGAAGGGAATTGATAAACAAGAACGGAATGAGAGGAGCAGGGAGGAGAGATGCTGCTTATTATTAATTTGTGTGTATAGATATATACACTCAGTGAACAGGTGGATGCAAAAATTAAAAAGTCACATTTAGTGAACAAAAATAAAAAGGTTTAAAATGTTTCCTTAATAACTTAAAGTAAATAAGTGAATTGTTCCTGTCACATTGATTCATCTATTGCATGTGGCTACTCAATAAATGTTAATTGAATTAAATTAATAGCATTTGCTCAATGGTAATAAAAAATTAATTAACTGTCTGTCTTTTCTGATATTTAAGTGCATGCCCATTGGTTCTGAAATTGCTTCTAGCCCAAACATAAATTTTCTATTTTACTGACTTTTAAGATACATTTAATTTTTTCCCCCTAAGAAACACAGTTGAGCTTCTAATTTTTGTCCTGATGTTGGTGGTTTTTTCTGTTGAAAAAAATTATTTTTCCTACATTAATGTCAAGATCTATCTATAACATCCCAAATATAGTTTCACATGTTCCTTATTTAATTCCAAAATAGTTTTCTCTGCAGAAGATGTGATACCATTTTGATGTGATTCTCCTTTTAGCTTATGCTACTTTATAATACTTTGTGTACAATGTCAAATATCATTATGAAAGATGAAATGTGGGGAAATTATTGTTAGCATTGCTTCTATAAAAGACAGAAGATGTCATTTACATTCACCCAGAATTGTGCCTCCCTTCAGATGTCAGATTCTGGGCTGAACAGACTGGGTTCTGACACGTGTGTGTGTCAGATGACTTTCTAATGAGCAACAGATAGCTCCCACTAGGAAATGAAAAAAATAAAAATATAAACAGAGATATAGAATTAAAATAACTTTATGAATGGCAGTTTAAGTTCTCCATAAAATTCTCTCAGTACAAGCCCAGTACCTCCAAATGGTTGCTGTACTTAAAATTGTCACAAAATTAAAAAGAGAATCGTGTACCACTTGGCTACATACCGTCTTCTCTGCATGTTCCTATATCTCAGTAACCTCTAGCCAACTTTTTTTTGTTACTGAATTACTTTGTGCGAACGCAATTTGAATTCCATGCAGCCTGACTACGTGTGATCATTTGAACTGATGGTTAATTTCATCTGTAAGTGAAGAGCTGCTGCACGCTCCATACTTACCAAGTCCCCTTACCTATTAGCTCTTTCTGAGCTGCCCGCCCTGCGCCTTGGAAAGCCGCTGTGCCTGCGGGCAGGACTCCCGCGTGCTGGGAGCCAGCCTGGCGCTGCTAAGGCTGTTCTGGGAGAGGCGTGTCAGTAGGCTGTTTGCAGGGCTTCCTTTTGGGTCATGACCTATCATTGGACTCAGGTGAGGAGGGTTTTGCTGATGTGCAGTCTTTACAGCTAGGAAGCGAGACAAAAGCTACAAACAAATCAAAGCAAAGCTTTTGGAATCCACCAGGCCTGGGTTCAAATCCCCGTTCCACCATTTGCTAAGGAAGAATCTTTGGGCAATTTATGAACTATCTGAGCCTTAGTTACACTCATTCAACTGTTAACTGGAGACACCAATTCATACTTTTGCCACCTGTTCAGAGAGGTTGACAATATCGACCTCCTAGAGTTTTTGTTAAGTAAGGTATACAGGGTGAGGCAAAAGTAGGTTTATAGTTGTTCATATGGAAAATACTACAATAAGGGATAAATAATAATACAAGAATAAAATTTCACATACTTACAACTGTAAACCTACTTTTGCCCCACTCTGTATAAGTGGTAACAGAGAGCTTGACATAAATGCACGCGACTGTGTGTGTCGTGTGTGAGCAGTGATGTGGTTTGCAACCTGGGTGATTTGCCCACAGGGAATACTCGGCAATAGCTAGAGACATTTTTGTTCGTCACAACCCAGGGTGATGGGTGCTACTGGCATCAGCAGGTAGAGGACAGGGATGCTGCTAAACTTCCTGCAATCTCCCCGTCATGAACAGTCATCTGGCCCAAAACATCATGTGTGCTACGTGCTCGAAGGACTAATTTACACGGCTACGTCTGTGATATTAGCTGGTTACTGGACATTTTGGTACCCAAGTAAGAAAAATAAATTATTTTTAGCATCATCATCCTTATATCATTAATTTGGTGAATCTCTCTTGGGTTAGAAGAAGCCAAGAGGTTCTCAATCTGTTGAGCTAATTCTATCTCTTCAATATTTTATTAATTACTATCAACAATAGTTGTTTTTCCTGAACGCTTATTTCTGCCAATCCTTTTTAGGATGAATCAAACTGCCACTAAGAGATATAAAGCCAGCAGCATAAGGGTTGGGAATAAAAATTAAATGTTGTTGAAAGCCAACACTATTTGGAGGATCAGAAGGAAATAAAAATGGCCTAAGACAATTGTGTGTACCACACTGTTAGCTCCCCTTCTGTTACGGGACCTTGGAGAGCAACCGGTGATGACGGGTTCTGAACGTCGCTCATGCACACAACACTGGCTTGTTCTCTTCCCTTCTCCACTCTCCAACGCCGAGGGCCCCTGTGGCAGTTGTTCTCAAATCTGTCTGCACGTGGAGCTTCAAAAATTCCCCAGGGACTGTGATCTAATCTGTTGGGTGGAGTGAAGAGGAGGAGTAGCCTGAGCTTTTAAAAAATGCCAAATTTTTAAAGGGTTTCCCAGGTGAATTCTACTCTGAAGACTCACCTGGGAATCATGGCCTTAGGAGGTAGGGCCAAGCAGAGGTTTCTATCTGCCCCACAGGAAGAAGTAGCTTTTGAAAGGATGATGACTATGGACTCAGCCAGAAGATACCGTATTTCTTGCACTGAGCTGTGTGAGCATGGCAAAATCAAACCCAATTGTCCAGTGTGTTATTTATTTCAGCCACTCAATGAGCATTGCTAAATCAAGCTGGCCTTGGGCCAGCAATGGGATGCGATTCTCCAGAGTTAATCTTCACCGACCCCCCAAAGTACCATCAAATCGCCAGGACCATTGCTTGTTGAGCTCTCAAGGTGTCCCCGGGAGTCAGCCTGGCCACATGTTTGAGAATTCTTACGTTAATTCTTTTCTTAGTCTTAGGACTCCCCAGTTTAATGAGTGTAGATAAATAATAAATTAACTGCACCATTACCCAGGCTGGTTCTCTCTATAATATGACTTTATTCATGGCTTCCTTCTCATACTCTCCTCAATATTACAGCTTCTTAGTTATCTTTGCTAACTTGCTGGATGCTTGTGAAAGCCAGTAACGATGCCTGGCCTAGTCACCACTGTATCCCAGTGCCCAGCCCACTTATTGATGCATCGCTGACCCTCACTCAGGATGTGGTAACAAATGAACAAATGCAGGCGTTGAATACATGAAGCACCTGGCCGCTCAGCATTCTCTATGCCTCTGCAACCTCCATCTCAATCACGGACTCTGCTAAAGGATCTCTGAACATCGCTAATAATTGTGCAGGTGACTATAGGAAAACACAGCATGTGCTCAAGAGCACCCCTGCCCAGAGCCACATAGACCAAACCTGAGCAGAGGCCTGGCAAGACCTTCCAGCGAAGGACAGTGTGGAGATGTGGCGTGTGTGAGGGCGAAAGAGAATCGAGTTAGGGACTATTGACTTTTAACACTATCCTTACACAGCATTTGTAGAAACAAAGGAAGGAAGGCACTTGGTTGAGATCACGTGCTCTCCCTGAGAAGTACTGCTCAGCACTGAAGACCCCTGACTACTTCTCAGACCCACAAAATGCTGGCAGCACAGCACTCTGGCGACATACTGCAAGATCTGGCTGATCCAAGTGAATGGACTCCTTGCTTCTTCCCACCCGTCAGTAAAAAACCCCACAGTAGAAATGTTGCAAATTACATGATAGCTAAAACTTAGAATGTGTGTAAAATTGTATAATTATTGCACTTTTTTATTCTTACTTGCATTTTCATACAAAATTTCCTGCTCCAAAATGCTTCATTCTTTTTTATTGTTTGTTTTGTTTTTTAAAAAATGTTCAGTTACAGTTTATATTCAATATTATTTTGCATTAGTTTCAGGTGTGCAGCATAGTGGTTAGACAATCATGTACTGTACCGAGTGGCCCCCGATATTTCCAGGACCCACCTGGCATCATAGGTAGTTATGACATTATTGACCATACTCCCTGTGCTGTATTTTACGACCCTATGACTATTATAACTACCAATTGTTTTTAAAAAGACTTTTTTCTTATAAAAGTCTAGAATGTGAAATTTTCTGCAAATGCCCATTCTTAGGATCACTACATTGTGTCTACTATAGTGAATTTGTGTGTGTGTTTTTCTTTTTTCATCTAGATATGCAACTCACAAATGAAAAACATGCAGAAGAGAAACCCATTAATGCTATCGTTATAAATTCAGGATCCGAATTCAACATCACAGATGGACCAGCCAAGGAAACTTCCACTGAGAAAAAACTGTCAGAATCCACCACATCACTGTCCTCCCTTGAAGAATGTCAAACGAAATTTTCTTACCTCCAAACCGATGCTTCAGTTCATCAGAGAGACACTGATGGTATGTTTCTCAGAATCAACCATCTCTAAATAAAGCTCCCCAACCCCCAGCCCCTGTAAAATCATCACATATGCTGTTAGGGGAAAATGCTTTATGAATATTAAACAGGAAGACTTTTATTTGAAAGCCCTGGTGAATGACACATGTCAAGGTCACTTTGCAATTACGAGGTGCTTGGCAGAGTGTTTGCTCTCAACGCTGGGACTCGGAGGCAAACTGTTTTGAAAGAGTTGGGGTGAGGTGTAATCATTTTTGCTGTGGGGCTATAAAGTGGTAAAGAAAAATGGCAAACTTTCTTTTCTCAGATCTGGGACTGCTTAGGTGGGAAGAAGAAGGAAGAGTGGAATGCTATTGAAATGCTGGAAAAATATAAATATAGACAATATAGAATACCAAGATGCTTACAGCAGCAACTTGTATAAAAGGGTTGGTTCCTCTAGGTCGGCAAACTGCGGCACGGCAAACTGCGGCTCGCGAGCCACATGCGGCTCTTTGGCCCCTTGAGTGTGGCTCTTCCACAAAATACCGGCTCTTCCACAAAATACCAACTTCTGCGCATGGGCCACGAAGTTTCAATCACACTGTACATGCGCGTCCGCACGTAGTATTTTTGAGCAGAGCCACACTTAAGGGGCCAAAGAGCCGCATGTGGCTAGCGAGCCGCGGTTTGCTGACCACAGCTCTAGGTAATATCACTTCCTACACATTCTGATCAGTGCAAACCTACACCAAACCATCCCTGTATGTGACAAAGCACATTCCATCTGCAAAGCCAATTTCAAATTGATTTGGAGCTAAATGATCAGGATAGTCAAGTTCAAAGTCACAGACTGCACCAAGACACATGAGCTTCACTCAGGATAACCGTGCAGTGGCCTGTACAGGAGACAGAAACCACTTAAGGATTTTGTGTTTAAAAAAAGCTAGAAGGAGTTTACATTTACATTTGTGTTTAAAGAAAGCTAGAAGGAGTTTCTCAGAGGAAAATTCGAACGGGTATAGTTTCTGATCTGTATTTAAATTCATATTTACTTTTTACAAATAAGAAAAAAATTTAAAACAAAGTCTATATAAGAGGAATTTTGAATCACATCAGTTTAACGCCTGGCTCTGAAATTTTTAACTGCAAAACCGTTTGTTTGTTTGTTGCCAACTCGGAATCTCAGCCTCTGGTGATACAATGGGGCCTGTCACACCCCCCAGAGCATTTTGAAGAAGAACTGAAATCACACGAATACAGCAACCAGCACGGACCCTGCCACATACCACAGGTGCAGGTTTTGCTTGTATGATGATTACAGATTTAGAGAATAAGGGAGGAGAAGATTCTAACATGTCATATATGTGGTGTCTTGTACAAATGTTGTCACGGATGCTTTAGACCAGAAGCTACAGACCAGCTGCCTGGTCACCAGGAGATGCTGGGAATGATGGCGTGAACTGGAAGGCAGTGGCAGGGGGGCGAGGCTGTGGAGGCGAAGCTGCCAGCTTAGTGTTACCTGGAACCTCTGTTTCCCTAACGAAGCTCCACACAGCCAGCAGCTTTGGGCCGACATTGGCCTGCGGACTGCCAGGTTATGACTTCAAGTCCAAGGTGATGCCTAAGTTTCTGGCTTTTTTAGTTTGATGCCAAACAAGAAAACAGGCAACACAGGAGAGGTCTCTGCATTTTATCAGCTAGTGTCAGGGACGCGAGGATCTTACTTGGAACGGGTCCTTGCCGTGTGACTCCAGAATTAGACACCGCCCTGGTGCCCACACACGCTGGGTAGCAGGGTGCAGCACCAGGCCTCTCTGGTCTGCCCGTCAGGGGCGGGAGAAGGAGAAGGAGAAGGCCACGTGGCTAGCATGGTGCCTGAACTCACATTCTCAGGAAGGGTCCAAATGACTGCTCCACTGAAGTAGCAGCCTGCAGGGACGTACCTGCTCCCTTTCTTTAAAAGCGTGAAGGGGAGTCCTGGGGGCCGTCATCAGACTGCTTCTTGAGGCCTGGGCTCAGGCCAGTGTGACCAGGACATTCTGGTTTAAGGCCAACACAGTAGCTGCCAACACAGCCCTCCTTTTCCCAGTGGAAAACCCTCCCTTCAAGGTAAGAGACTGTGGTACCTGGGTGAACGGGTAGAAAACCCAGGCACGGTCCACAAATAGTGACTTCGAAACACCCCCATTACCCTAGAGCACAAATACCAAGGAAGTCAAGGGTTCAGTCGGACTCACTTCATTGTAGAGAATTGTCATCGCAGTTAATTTAAGGATGCAGCCCCTGGGAGCGGGGTCACCGTGGCGCTGAGAGAACACAGAAACCTTCCAGAAGCAGCAGGGGAAGCGGAAGGGGGAGAGGAGACCGCATCCACTTCCATGCCACGTGCGGCTAATTTCTTTCAAATGCATAACGGAGTGCAGGGGAATGGGTGCTTAATTGCTAATATCTATTATTCATATGCAGCGCCCCATTTAAACAGGATGGAAAGCCTCGCATGTGCAGATTTGTAAAGCACCTCCCCGCGCCAGCGGTCACGGGTGCGCGATGGGGCTTTCAGGGGCCGCGCCGCGCATGGCCCGCTGCTCCCGAGCATCACATCATGCAGTGGAGGCTCAGCCCGGGTCCCTCCCGGATAAAACGGGAGAAGCCAGGGCACCCCCGGCGCCTCGGCAGCCTCTCTGCGATGTGATTGCAAACGCATCCCCGCGGGTAAGAAAAGCAGGGCTACGCGTGGTGTGAGAAAACAGGCTCCTTAGACGAATCCTGGGAGGACACCTAATTGGTGTATAATTTTGAATTTGAGATGTCTCATCCAGGTGGAAGGGAAGATCATCAATACAAGATACCTCAAAAGAATAGTCTTAATTACACCATGGACTACTGAATAAAATGATTACATTTTCTCCCCAGTAAATTTCATACAATTAAATGCAGCAATGTCACCTTATAAAATGTTTCTTTTATAATTATTTCAGTTCATTTGCTCAGAAAAAAACATAAGCACAAATTTACTAAGTCATTACAGTTCTAAAGAACTGCCGTCAATGTTAGTTGTGCTTGTCTAGTTGTGCTTGTCTGAACTTAAATGGATCCTGACATGTTTAAGTAGCTGTTACATGGATAACGTGAGGGACGGCCCCGGCTGGAAGGAGGCATTCAGTCACACGTACTCACATTTTACCTTACAGACATTTGGAAAACACACAAAACTAAATGTGGGGGAGTGGGAACCAATTTGTATACTTTTTGACCAAAAACTTTTAGTAATCGGTCAGACGCTGTGACCGCGTTTCATGATTGCGCCAGATTCCCGCCATGGCACAGGCAGCGCTCAGGGCTGTAGCGTCCTGGGTCCGAGGCTCGTGGTGCCTTCCCTCGGCCTCTGTTTGGGGGGCAGAAGGGTGATTGCTGTTTATCTGGGGTCACTTCTGGAAGAACCGTAATCTTGCTGTTTTGGATAATGATTCTCAAAGCAGCAGGTGGCATGTTCTGGAGCTGAGTGCTACCAGCAGGGCCGCTCCTGCCACCCACCTGCCACCCCTCATCCCAGCACCAGGGGGAGGCCCCAGGGGGCAGGGAGCAGGGGGAGGCACCAGGGGGAGGCCCCAGGGAGCAGGGGGCAGGGGGAGGCACCAGGGGGGAGGTCCCAGGGGGCAGGGGGCAGGGCAGGCCCCAGAGCCAGGCTGGAAGCTGGAGGCGTTCTCAGGGAGGACAGGGTGTGGCCATGAGACTAACATGTGCGGGAACTCCTTGTAGTGGCACCTTTCCGCTGTGAGTACATGTGACTCTTTCTAAGGAGGCCCCACCCCCGCAGCCGGTCCCCAGCTGTCCGGCTGCACCTGTGGGCCCGTGTGTTCTCCGTGCTCTCAGGGGCCACCCAGCCTCCTGTCCTGAAGGCGCCCTGGGTGCGAGAGGAAACGCACCTCCGCGCGGCTCTGTCCTGGTCGCTTGCTCACAGAGGTGCCTGCTGCTCTGGGATTCGTCTGAAAGCTGCTGGACCCATTTAGAAGGGTACGGAGTCGGGACGGGAGGTGGGCACTCCCACAGCAGTGACTGGAACCTCTGCCAGGATGCCCGGGGCTCAACCGAGGGAGGAAACTCACAGAGGGTGCCAGGGAGGTAGCAGGGGAGGTGGACAGCCAAGTGGAGGACCAGGGAGGTGCCCAGAACTTGGCAGCAGCTCCGCCATCTCCTCCCCTCCCGGCACCTAACCATCCTCCCCGCGCTGTGAGGGCCGCTGCCAGCCCAGAGGAGGCGTCAGGCCCAGAACTGGTGCGCTCCCACCAGCCTGCGGCACTCAGCATGGCAGGAGAAACAGCCCGGCCTTCACCCCCTCCCCCTGCCCCACGATGCCTTTCCCTTACTGTCCACTTAGTCAGTCAGCAAGAGCACGGCTTGCTTGTGGCGGGGGTCCCAGGAGGGGAGAAGCTAACTGATAAACTAATTAGTTTAACATCCTCCTGTGGTTATGCTGCGAAGGAAAAACAAGCCAGGTGCCATGAGAGCTGCAGCAAGGTGTGAGTCAGAGGCAGGGCTGGAGGCTGGAGCCTCCAGGGCTGAGTGGAGTTCAGGTTGTGAGGGGAGGACACAGGCCCTGAGGCAGGGCCATCCGAGGGCCTGGAAGGCACCCCGAGGCGGGTGCGGAAGCAGGTGGAGAGCAGGACTGAGACAGGGCAGTGGGAACGCCTCCCGCCCCAGCGGGCAGCAAGGATCAGGCTTCCGAGAGAGTGAGTTGTCCTCATTTTGGCTGAACTTATCATGGCCACTGAAGGTGTGAGGGGCTCATGGGTAGCAGTGGCCTGGGTAGGAGGCTGTTGCTGCTGCTGAGATGATGGCTGAGGGCGGCTTGAACTAAGGATGCGGACAGAGGCTTATGGGCTTCAAATAAAAATCTGAGCGAGAATCAGCGGGACTCGGTGAAGAATCGATGGGAGACTATGATGAGGAAGAGGAGAATCCAGAACGCCT
>NW_005871171.1:2384945-2466154 GCF_000147115.1 Myotis lucifugus | reverse complement strand
GCGGGGGGCCCAGGCAGCACTGACGGGGGGCGGGGGGCCCACGGTGAGCACTGACGGGGGGCGGGGGGCCCAGGCAGCACTGACGGGGGGCGGGGGGCCCAGGCAGCACTGACGGGGGGCGGGGGGCCCAGGCAGCACTGACGGGGGGCGGGGGGCCCAAGCAGCACTGACGGGGGGCGGGGGGCCCAGGCAGCACTGGCGGGGGCTGGGGGCCCAGGCAGCACTGGCGGGAGCCGGGCCCAGGCAGCACTGTCGGGGGGCGGGGGGCCCAGGCAGCACTGGCGGGGGCTGGGGGCCCAGGCAGCACTGGCGGGGGCTGGGGGCCCAGGCAGCACTGGCGGGGGCTGGGGGCCCAGGCAGCACTGACGGGGGGCGGGGGGCGCTGGCTGGAGGCGGGTCTGCGGTGCGTGGCCTGGGCCAGGGTGAGGTGTCAAGAAGCGACTGCATAAGAGATGTGTGTGAGGCAGGCGGCTGGCGGCACAGCAGCAGCCTCTGGGGATGGGCTGAGAGGACGGGTGGCCATCATGGATGTGACTTTGAGTGTCACGCTTATTAAGCACTAAAGCCCCATTGAGTCGTTTAGGCAAAGACAATGCATCCACCGGAAGGCAAGTCCAACTCTGCTTCTGAACAGTTGCAAATTTTCACATGAATGCTCACGTTACTTTTGTGCAAAAAACAAACAACAACAAAAAACCTGTGTGCAAAACAGTTTACGCTGCTCGTGAAGAATGATTTCATATGGCTTTTAGGAAAAGTGTAGAGCACACTTGAAAGTTGGGAAGATCTGTTTTCAATTCATTAACGTTGCCATGTTTTTCGGTAAAGGCTCTGCCTTTTATAATCAAATCAAAAGGACTGACAGAACAAACGCGCTCTATTCTCAAGTGCACAGTAGAGGGAGAAGGAAAGAAATGCCAATTTGGCTCAAGAGTTGGGTGAAAACATCTTTTTATTTTTAATAAAATCGATGGCAGACGCCAGAAGCAGAGGCCTCCAGCACCTGCCAACCTGCAGAGACCTGGCACTCGGAACCGAACCCGAGGTTCTGTGCCCTCAGGAAATCGTAAGGTCACCTCACAAACAGGTTCTTCATCCTCTTACAGGAAACACTAGCTCCTATGCAGGCGCGCCGCCCTGCACCCGCCCGACTTACCTCCAAACTGACTCTGAATGTCTCCTCCGCAAAGGACAGCACGGTGGGGTCGCTGTCACGGGGCCAGGCCCTGAGTAGGTCTCGCGAGCCTCCGGCCTGAGGGCTCCTGGGTTATTTCCTATGGAGAACCTCCTCTTGCAGGGCTGCTGCAGTAGCAGGCTGGGCATTGGTGACACTTGGTGAGGTTTTAAGCCCCCGGTCTTGTCCACCAACACACCCTGGTCAGAAATGCATAAGCAAAATAGAGTCTTTGCACTGAGCTCACTCCTGAATGTTTGTGGGTGCTTTGCGGTGACTTATGAGATATGGGTGAGTTGGTCACATGCTAGAAACTGGCTCTCGGTGAATAAAAATACACCATTCTGGCAAAGAGATGAGAACAAACTACAGAGGTGTTATGGAATATGCTGCCTGCACTATAAATACTGAGCAATGCCACAGCACCTGCAACAATATATGGCAATTAAAGTGGCCATGAAAGTCCTGGTGTGGCTCTCTATCATGTTTCACTGGGGAAGGGCGGGGCCGGGACTGGAGGGAGGGCAGAGACAGGAAGGAAGATTCCTGTCCACCCAGGCAGGACTCGCTTTGGGCATTGGCACAGCTTATGTAGTGTCTTGTAAAAGAAATTAAAATGACTATCTTTAAAACATTTGTTCCTTTTTAGAAAAAAGTTTCCATGCTCTTTCTTCTCTCTTAAAGATTCACAAGTATATGAAAAATGAAAGAAAGAAAATTTTCCGGGAAATTTGTTAAGACTGAATGAGTGGGGCTCAGTACCCATAGCTCTGGCAAATGGCTGGACAGCAAGCCTTCCTGTGGGCTGTGCGGTCTCCGTCAGCTAAAGTCTGAAAAGCAAAAGCTATTAATAAAATTCTGGGGGAAATCCTTACTTTCAACCATCAACAATTTTCAGGGCTCTGATTTTAATTAACAAGATATGTCATGTGAACACTTATGTAGGTTTTTACAAAAACTCCCATTTTTGAGAAATTTCTAACTAAAAAGAAAAGTTATAATTTTAACAAGAGACCTGCTACCTCTTCTAACTAATTCCCTTTATGAAAACAAAAAATATAATAACCTATAACCTATCACAGCTGTTTGGCTAGAATTGCCAATTACCTTCAAGGCCTTAGAGATACTTTTCAGATTTTTACAAGTCTGCGTAGTAAATCTTTAAACCAAGTTTCTGTAAGGGGATTGATCAGATTTATACCCTTTTAGGAATATAATGACGTATTCTTCTAGCCAAGGTTTTATATAACTGGAGGAAAACAAGAGACAAGGATTAAACATAGAATACAATAAAAACACGATGGTTGGTTAAAAGTTCTGACATTAAGTTTTGAAACCTGCTTTTCGCTTGGATGTGAATATAGGTGTGGTACCTTTATGGGAATCCACATCAAACAAATAAGAAAGCCTTGAGACAAAAATCCAGAAGGTTGTAGTCTTTCCCTGTCCAGACTCTAACTGCTCCTGAACTGCTGGGGAGGACCTGCTGGTTTTCAGACAGTTGCAAGGTTCCCAGTTGTGTGACTCCCAGCAGCTCTGCAAGCCAAGTAAATAAAGGAGTGCAGAGGTGACAGCACTTTAAATGACCTGATTATGTGGGATCGATAGGAAATGCTCAGCAGCTAATAAAGCCATCACTTAAGTAGGGTGAGCACTACGTGGAGGAGGGAGAGCCTGAGAGAACACGGTGCCCATTGGCCTGATGTGGACAACAGCTAAGAAGGGCGGTGAAGTTACCAGTACACGCCCACACCAGCCCTGCACAGACACTGCACAGGTGCCACTGCTCACTGTCTTTCTTCTTCTTTGAACAGAGGAGTGCGCCTCCCTCATCCTCACCTGCCTCTTTTGCCAGTTTTGGGATTGTCTCCTGATGCTCCCGGACACGTGTGAGACGGTGTGCACCAACGCGTGCTGCCCCTCCTACCGGTACCACCACACCTCGGATGAAGGCCACTCCCGGAACGACTGCAACTGCAACTGTGACATGGACTGCAGCCTGTTTGAATCTTGTCACGAGACCGGCGAGTGTCTGGAGCTGGCCATGGAGATTTCAGAGATCTGTTACCGCTAGGCCGGGGGGCTGCCGCAGAGCCGCTGCAGGACGCCCGATCCCAGCTGGAGGAAGGGCCGTGTGCATTTCTGAACGCTGCGGCCGTTTGCTCTGCACCTGCCTGGGAAAGCAGTAGTGTCACTCAAAGGTCTTCTTCCAAATTTCACAACCGCAGGGCTCGCTGAAAAATAAGATGTTGATCACATGTGATGAACAAGTCCTAAGTTCCTCTTACATGCCACGGGCAACAGATGTTTCCCAACAACCATAGCATGTTGAAGCCCACTGTGCTAGTGCACTCGCTGGCTTGCCGCATGAACTTGACTTCATTCACAGATTCAGGACAAATTAGTTCGTTCTTTATCATTGACATATATTAGCTCATCTTTCTAATGGACTCATGCATAAACATTATACATTGTTGGTTATTATTAATAATGTATTGCATAACATCATTTTTAATTAAAAATTTATTTATACGGTCTCTTAAAATTCACTTATATGTACAGTTTAGGTAGGAAAGGGAATTAAATAAATTAGAAACCATGTTCATGTAATTACAACAGATTCTTTAAGACACCTTCAGTGAATTTCGAATATGATGTACTTTGAGGGACCCTATAATTCTAGGCCATGTTACTCCATGTCTATGACTATGACATAGCCAGTTATGCATGTTCTTAATTTGTTGTAAAAAGGCTCTTCTTTATCTAATGAGCAAAATGGGAATTATGTGCAAGTTTCAAGATAATCAATTCCTCGTTTTCCTCATTTCTGTTTGTCAGGTACCGTAGGCGACAGGATATCAAAACAGAATCAGTTCGCTTTGCTGAACCGCCATTTGTGCAGGCGCCGAGGGACTACCGGGAGGTCTCGCTCAGCGTTTCCTAACTCAGCATGTGCTTTCAAAACCATCGCTTTTTCTCTTGATGATGTTTAAAGTAATAAAGAATTACGTTGAGCGCCTCCTCAAACTTAGAAATCTCCAAAGAAGATTTCATGTGGCCCCTGCTGGTGTGGCTCAGCTGGTTGGGTGCCCGCTGCACTGAAAGGTTTCCGTTCAATTCCTGGCCTGGCACGTGCTCAGGTTTCTGCTGGGCCCCCGGTCCCGGTAAGGGGCGTGCAGGAGGCAGCTCTTATGTGCTCTCACATTGATGTTTCTTTCTCTCCCGCTTCCTGCCTCTTTCTCTAAAATATCAATTAAAAATCTTTTATAAGTTAGAAGGTACTTTTCAACTCAACCAAATTATTTTGAGGGAAAAACACATCTAGGTTGAAGTTACATTGGACTCGTCCTATTTCCTGTCGGCATGACATGCTCATTCCTGTGTTCTTATATGTCCCGGGGAGATACTGCAATGTATTTATTGAATATAAAAAGCACAATGTATCAATGACCAAACAAAGACGGCAACAGTGAGGTGGAGAGTCAAGGGAACTTTTTGCAATCTAGGCAAACAGCAAAAACTTCAAAGGACCTGCTTTTGCTTGACTAGGTAATTTCAAGCAAAAGCAACATTTATTTGGTTTCTGTAGTACATTGACACATTTTTCTACTCTGCAGTAAATTCCCCCAAACACTGAAAACTCTTCATCTTTAAAAAGTGTTTCTAGGCCGCCTCTGGGAAGGGGCCGCTGGCTCTCGTCTTGTTCCCGCAGCAGCCGCGGTTCCTGCGGCCTGGCCCCGGGTGCGCTCAGAGCTGCGTGGAGGCCGAGCCGGTGCTGCTTTCAGAAGCTGGGACACCGCTCCGCTCGGCGCACAGGAGGCGCAGATCGGTGTGGGGAGAGGAGTGGATTCTGACACTAGGAATGGCACATTCTTATCATAGATCCTCACTTTTCACAAGAGAAAAGGGAGGCCCCAAGAACTGACTCACCCAAGGCTACGCAGTGTGAGCGGCAGTAGCAGGGACCTAACTGGTGTCTAACCTTCTAACCCCCTGCGCCCTCCACAGCTCCCACTGTCCAGGCCTGCAGTACGGCTGCTCCAACTTCCACGGGCTGGCGCCTCAACAGCTGCTCCCTTAGTGTTTGCCCCTGCCCCCAGCTCTCCTGGCCCCCAGCCAAGTACCTTCCCCACCGCCCTCCTCCCCATGGTCCAGTCACTGAGAGCAGAAGACCCTGCCATGGGGAGGTCTTGGGGATCCTGTGCCAATAACGTGGTCCTTGGAGTCACTGGTCAGGTCATGCCGCATCGTTGCTAAGTAGTTCGACCATCATCCCCTTATTCTTTCCAGACCCTCAGATCGCACTAAGCTTATGCATTTCAAATGCGAATTGAATGCTTGTCAATTAGAGACATAAAAATCACCAGGTCTTACTTTATGATGTGGTCAGAATACCACGAGCTTTCTGTGGCCTCTTCCCGAGGCCTGTTCACTCGTTCCTCGCTTTCAGAACCCACTGCGCTGGAGCAGGAGCCGGTTATACAAAGTGTGCCGTTTCTTCTCTATCTAACCAATAATAAAACATTATCCTTTTTGCAAACATGAATGGCTCTTTCAATTGCATTCTTACACAATAAAACATACACGGCTGGGAAATGCAATTGCAGAGGTAAGACGGATGAAAAAGAAATGTGGTTATTGATTAAATACAAATATCCGAATCTGAGAAGGATCCGAGTTTTTCCACAATGATGAAGGCCTGTGATTACAAATAAAGATAATGTTATTCTTTAAGGGGGGTTTCTTAGAGAAAGAGTGTTCCTATTTAAGGAAAACACTTGATAAGAGAGATTTGAGAAGATACAACCGTTATAGAGAATTGAGAACAGAGATTTCCCACAGCAATATGACCAGGTAGTACATTGTCTTTGCTTTGCTCAGTGGGTTTGTATAAAACCGTGCTTCTCTAAAAGCCTACAAAATATGGGAAGCAATGAGGAAACCAGTGGTGTTTCACTTGCTAATAACATTTTCCCACCACGTAAGCTGATAGGCCTACAAAATTAATTATCAATGCTGGACATTCAAGGTTAATAAAGCAAATGCCACTTCAGTTTTCTCCAAGGGAGTATGAAAGCATATTGAAGTAGAGAAACTTTACAAAAAGGAAATACCACATAAAGGCACATCAGCATTTTTTTCAAGGATAAATTTGCAGGAGGAAATGCTAGAACAGAATTCATGATCCAATTCCTGAAGTTTCTCCTTCTACAAAATGGAGCAAAAGTACACTTTAGTAAGGTGGCTTGACTGGAAGAGTTTTGCCCATTAAATGCTAAATTTAACCCAGACTATTCACACGGATGATCTCTGATGAAATGCAAGTACTTGGCTTATGGTATATGGAGTATTCTTTATATATATATATATATATATATATATATATATATATATTGATTTCAGAGTGGAAGGGAGAGGGAGAGAGATAGAAACATCAATGATGAAAGAGATTCATTGATCAGCTGCCTCCTGCACACCCCTATTGGGAATCAAGCCCATAACCTGGGCATGTGCCCTGACCAGGAATGGAGCCTGGGACCTTCTGGTTCATAGGTCGATGCTCAACCACTGAGCCACACCGGCCAGGCCTGGGTATTCTTTGAAGAAGATGTCTGAGTTAAACCTAAACAGTTGTCATAGTTAGTCTCATGTGAGCTGTGTAGAAAGGCAACGTGAGGAGAGGATGATTTCCTAGTGATTATAATCCACATGGGATTATTGGGCTCCTCTACACAGGTGTAGACAGCTCCTAGCATTACTGCGAAGGAGCCCAGAATGTTGGAGGAGGCAGGAATGCAGGTGGGGCAGGACCTGTATCGTGTTTGGATAAAAGGCCCACCTTCTGGTCGACCATCATGATAGGCTTCACAATCCTGCTTTACCTCTCAAGCTGTGGTTCCCAGTTAGAGGTGATTTTGCCTTCCCCCGGGGACAACTGTTAATGTCTGGAAACACATTTGGTTGTCACAGTGGAGAGGGGACAGGTGCTACTGGCATCCAGTGAGTAGGAGCCAGGAATGCAACAAAACAGCAAGACAACTTCCCATATCAAAGAAGCATCCAGCCAAATGTCCATAATGCCAAGGCTGCCAACCAACTCTATCAGTCTTCAGACCTATATGAAATGCACCTTAAAAAACTGCTGGAAATGGGGTTGCCAGGTAAATTACAGAATGCCCAGTTAGATTTGAATTTTAAATAAGCAACAAATAATATCTATGTGTATTAAAAAGGCTAATATGCAAAGTGTCCCCGCAGGAGTTTGACTGGGAGATTGGGAGTTCTATCACTCGCTATGATGTGCGCTGACCACCAGGGGTGGCACAGAAAGAAGAAAGGCCCAGGCCGGCAGCTAGAAGGCCCCAATTGACCCTGATCACCAGGCAGGCCTAGAGACCCTACCTGTGCACGGATTTCATGCACCAGGCCTCTAGTTTTAGTATATTTATGTCCCAAATATGATGTGTGACATTATATTATAAAAATGATGCCTCGCCTGTCTGAAATTCAAGCTTAGCTGGCATCCTGTATTTGTTTGTTAAACCTTGCACCTCTGGGTCAGAAGCCTCCACATCTGAGGGGGCCTACCGAAGTGATGATTTCCCTCTCCTCCCTGGCTCCAAGGCGGGACGAGCTGCTTCCCGCTTTGGTCAGAGGCCAGGACATATGTTGGGCCACGGTTGACAATGAGGGAAAGGGAGCCTGGCTAGAAGATCAGCTCCAAAGCAGGACTCTGGTATTTCCCTCGGCCAGGTTTACAGAGGGCCGACTGCCTTGACCTGCACTGGCCCTGCCTCAGTTTCTCTGCTTCACATCTTCCACTGGCAACCGAGGAGGCACCTCAGCCAAGTGTCTTGATTCAAGAGGTTGGAAGCAGAAGTTCTCACTTAAGCCTTGAGATGGGAACCACATTTTCTAAATCAGTCTTGGCCAGAAAGACTCATCTCGAGAGGTGCCCCGGAGCCCCTCCTGCGCCTGGCACCCAGCCAGCCCCTCGTCCACATTCCGAAGGAGGTTCCAGAAGCAGGAATTGTTTTTAATCAGTCCACAACACTACAGCCGAGCAAATGCATTCTGATACTTAGAACTTTTATCTCAAATGCTCTGCAGAAATCAAGGTCACAGTAACCTCTTTTATGGTTTATTGTTTCTCAAATGTACTTAGAGTGGATTTACAAAGCCACAGCTTGTTTTGTGGGTACGGAGCTTTCGCGAGGTTCAGCACTCTCTGACATCCTCTTTGTTTCCTCTTTCAGCACTTTCTGCCTATGGGTCCTCATTTAATATCATTTCCCGTAAATTTCAAAAAATTAAATAGAAAAGAATATTGAACAAGAGTCCCCGGGTAGCTAAACTCCTCATCATTTGTAATGTGGGCTCTTCAGAAAGCTGCATTAATGTTTCAAATCACTGCTGCACAGCTTTGCAGTACAAATGCTGGTCCCCACAATGGGCCAGGGCGGCCAGAAGGTAAGATGGAGCCACGGCTATCACTTTGTCATTGTCACAATCAATCAATTGCCAATGTGGGCATGGCAGTAAACCACCTAGCTCCAGCGAGTTTGTGGAACTACCCGGGAGGGGAGGTGAAGACGGGTTCTAACATGCTGAAGGGCCTCAACAGACCCAGGGACCTCGTGAAGTTATCTTTCAGCCAACTTTTTTGATGACTCATTCCAAGCCTGAATTCATAGCTTTGATCTCCTAGTAACAGTTTTACAATATCATATTAGCCATGTATTAGAAATGCTTTTTGAGAATAAAAGTGTCTGTGTAACTCCCAATATCACACTGCCTGCCATCAATGGTACTTGTATAATAGACTGGAAAATACTAGTTCAAATGAGACCTATTAGGTGACCGATTAGTAGCTTATTGCCCAATTCCAGGTAAGATTTAATAGAAGCATGGATGAAGGTGGTACTTGTGAAATGAGTGGTTATGGGGGAAAAGAAGAGGCAAGAGTCACATCTAGAAAGGGCCTTGAATGCTAGTTAGCAATGTGTTTAGGAGCAATGAAAAGCCACTGAAGACTGGCAGGGGATTGCATGATTAAAGTGGTGTGGGAGCGAGTCTGGCCGCGCAGCCGTGTATGGGACAAATTAGAGCAGGGAGAGGCTGCAGGCTGACAGGGAGCAATGGCAATAAGGCATGGGGTGATGAAGGCCCGAAATAGGATGGTGACAGGGAAGACAGAAGGGAAGAGATGGATGGGAAAGAAATTAGGAAAGGATCGTTAGTCCTTTCTCAAACACTTCTTATTTTAAGATTCCACTATCCCCTCTGTCTATCACATGTATGAGTCATGAAGCCATTATTTTCATTAGGGAGCGAGGGGCCGGGAAGCGGGGAGCTCTATTCCAGGTGGAAAGGCGAGGCCAGTTTAGCTACATTAAGCCAGCCTGCTGCTGCTCTGCACACTGATGTAATTCCAACATAAAACATAATCTATAATATTCCAGGGGAACAAATCCAATTCTTGGCCATATAAATTTTCATATAAGTCCATCACAATTCATTCCCCAAACATCTCATTCTCTTTGAAAGCTGGAGCTGCAGCAAGTGATCAAAAAGAGCAGTTTAAAATTGCTCTGGAATTTCCAGAGATGCTAAATCTAACCTGCCTGCGGAGCAGGACCAATCCCCCAAACTTTAAATCACAGGTAAAGGGTTTTATGTTTTAAAAGATATATTCCTCAAAGTTTATCACAGTGTGTTAAAGTCCAATGTGAATGATTGCTTACCAAACCTGGAGGTGATGTCTCCCTGATTACCCCAGGTGAGCGAGAATAAGTATCTTCCAACCAACATATTTTTTACCTTTTCATCTGCCTCTTGCTATTTACAATGTGAAAAATAATAGCCAGGCAGTGACTGCAGGGTTGGATGAAGTGCGAATCCCACCTGACTCTCGCCTAAATTGTATTCCAGGCCCCTGGCAAGTTCTGCTGCTGGAGACGAATAATGGAAACTGACTTCTCAATGGCTGGACTGGTCCTGGAGGGGTAATCAGGGAAAGCTTATCTGATGAACTCGCCGCACAGCCTTGGCTTATAACCCAGTGCGGTGCGTGCGTCAGCGGCCCTGCCTGGACGGTGCTCCCTCTGCCTCGCTGGGCTCTCTACGTGAGGGAGACAGCAATGTCCTAAGCAGGGGGCTCCGTGAAACCCTGAGGTGAGCAGAAATTTTATAATTAATGCCATGTCTACAGAAGTGCCGGCCAGTCCTTCTGGTTTATCTGTGTAAACACAGCAATTGTTAGTAATTCCAGATTCCTCCGGGAGGCCGGGAAGGCAGGACAACAAAGGACTTTGGTTAGCGCTGTCTCGGAAGGCTTACACTTTCGTGGGGGGGCGGGGGGCAGAACATGAGAGGGGCCTCCCAAGGTGCACAATCCCAAACACCCGCCCTTCTGGTCCCTGGGGTGCCTGGGCTCCTTGGAAGCTCCTGCTCTGGTATAATGTAAGTATATCCCGTGAAAAGGCTTTGCATCAGCCGTGTCTTAGTAGATAAGAAGGTTGAGGTCTAAGGACAGAGAGTTCAAATCCTGCCTCCACTATTTACTAGTTAAATGTATTGCGTCAGTAACTAAATTTCTCTGAGCCTCGGATCCCTCATCAATAAAATGTGCTTAACATTACCTACTCTATATGAGGAATGAAAGAGAGAGTTCAGCAAAGCCCTTCGTGTAGGCTCAGTACATACAGGACACTCACTGCTAGTAAGTTGCAGGTGTGCTTATTATGGGTACAACTACCCCGTTCATTTGTTTCCACAACACGAGACGTCTCTGCTCGACTTCTGCAATACCCCATATTCCTATCTGTGAGACTTACCCATACACCTGCCTTTTCATTATTCCCTGGTCACTCTTCCAGAAACAGAGCACCTCTAATTCCCATATCTCCTTTTATTTTTCATTTTTTCTATTAATCATTTTTATTTATTTTTTAAAATATATTTTATTGATTTTTTACAGAGAGGAAGGGAAAGAGATAGAGAGTTAGAAACATCAATGAGAGAGAAACATTGATCAGCTGCCTCCTGCACACCTCCCACTGGGGATGTGCCCGCAACCAAGGTACACGCCCTTGACCGGAATCGAACCTGGGACCTTTCAGTCCACAGGCTGACACTCTATCCACTGAGCCAAACCGGTTAGGGCTATTAATTATTTTTAATGTCGACATTATTGCAAGTGTCTCTGCCCCCCCTTGCCCCCGCTTTGACCACCTCCACCAACTCCGGCCTTCCCTTCCCTTGGCCTTCCCTCTACTATTGTCCCTGTGCATGGGGCATGCATGTGTGTCTTTAGCTGATCCCTTCAGCTTCTTTATCCAGTCATCCCTACCCCCTCTCCTTGGGCCACGGCCAGTCTCTTCCACGCATCCATGCTTCTGGTTCCATTTGTTCCTCAGTTCATTTTGTTCATTATATTTCACATATTAGTGAGATCATATGGCATTTCTATTTCGTTGACTGGCTTATTTCGCTTAGCACAATACTCTCCAGATCCATCCACGCTGTTTCAAAGAGTAAGAGTTCCTTCTTTTTTATGGCCGTGAAGTATTCCATTGTGTAAATGTACCATGGCTTTTTTATCCACTCATCTACTGATGGCACTTGGGCTGTTTCCAGATCTTGGCTATTGTAAATAACACTGCTGTGAACATAAAGGACCATATATTCTTTTGAATTTGTGCTTTGGGATTCTTAGGGTATATTCCCAGAGTGGGATCACTGGGTCAAACAGCAGTTCCATTTTTAATTTTTTGAGAAAAATCCATACTGTTTTCCATAATAGTTGCACTAGTCTGCATTCCCACCAGCAGTGTACAAGGGTTCCCTTTTCTCCACATCCTCGCCAGCACTTGGCATTTGTTGATTTATTGATAGTAACCATTCTAACAGGTGTGAGGTAATACTTCACTGTAGTTTTTAAAAATTGCATCTCTCTGATGATTAGTGACCTTGAGCATCTTTTCCTATGTCTATTGGCCATCTGTGTGTCCTCTTTGGAGAAGTTTCTATTCAGGTACTTTGCCCTTTTTTTTTAATTGGAGTGTTTGTCTTCCTGGTGTTGAGTTGTATAAGTTCTTGATATATTTTGGAAATTAGCCCCTTATCGAATGTATCATAGTTGAATATTTTCTCCCATACAGTGGGTTCTTATTTCATTTTATTGATGGTTTCTTTTGCTGTGCAGAAGGTTTTTATTTTTATGTAGTCCCATTTGTATTTTTCCTGAGTTGTCCTAGCCTTCAGACACATAGGCAAAAATACTGCTGGGAGAGATGTGTGAGATTTTGCTGCCTATGGTTTCTTCTAGAATTTTAATGGTTGCATTAGTTACATTTAAGTCTTTTATCCATTTGAGTTTATTCTTGTGTGTGGTGTAAGTTGGTGGTCTGGTTTCATTTTTTCACATGTACCTGTGCAATTTTCCCAACACCATTTATTGAAGAAACTACTCTATTTGTATGCTCTTGCCTCCTTTGTCAAATATTAATTGTCCATAAAAGTGTGGGTTGTTTTCTGGGCTCTCTGCTCTGTTCCATTGGTCTATGTGCCTGTTATTATGCCAGTACCAGGCTATTTTGATTAAATGGTTTTGTAATATAGTTTGATATCCTGTTTTGTGATCCCTCCAAGTTTGCTCTTTTATATCAAGACTAGTGACCAGTGCACGGATTAGTGCACATTGAAACGAAATTAATTACGATAGTGGCCAGTGGGGCAGGACTGGGCGAGATGGGCCTGGGCAAGAGAGGCTGGACATGCCCTGGATCCAACCTCCCGTTGTCACTCCCCAGCTGGCCACACCTGGGGTGGCACCCTGGCAGAGTGAGTGGGGTCCCTCCAGCAGGTGGGGTCCCTCAGCCTGGCCTGTGGGGACCAGGCTGAAACTGGCTCTCTGACAGAGGGCACTCTGAAAAGTTGCTGTTGTACAGGGTGTGGAACGCAAACGCAAGTGTGCAATAAACCAGATTCGGGGCCGACAGTGCTCCAGCAACAACATAACCCATGGCCAAAGGTGGAATCGCGTGGCTCTGCGAGGAATTGGGCTCCCTCCTCGCTGGTTCTGGGGTGTATCACCCAAGAACCGCCGCTGCCAAGTCACTGCAGCTCCGCAACTCCTGCGTTAAACATTTGCCCCCTGGTGGTCAGTGTGTGTCATACCTACCAGCCAGTCAGACAGATGGTCACTTAGCCTTTTATATATATAGATTGCCATGGCTGTTGGGGTCTTTTTAAATTTCATATAAATTTTTGTAGTGTTTGCTCTAGATCTGTGAACTATGTCATTGGTATTTTAATAGAAATTGCATTGAATCTATAGATTGCTTTGGGTAGTATGGACATTTTATTTTATTTTTTAAATATATTTTTATTGATTTCATAGAGGAAGGAGAGGGAGAGCAAGATAGAAACATCAATGATGAGAGAGAATCATTGATTGGTTGCCTCCTGCACACCCCACACTGGGAATCGAGCCTGCAATCTGGGCATGTAGCCTGACTGGGAATTGAACCATGACTTCTTGGTTCATAGGTCAATGTTCAACCACTGAGCCACACTGGTCAGGCTGAGTAGTATGGACATTTTAATGTTTCTTCTTCTAATCCATGAACACAGCAGCATATGCTTCCACCTACTAGTATTTGTATCTTCCTTAATTTCTTTCTTCAATGCTCTATAGTTTCCCAAGTGCAGGTCTTTTGCCTCCTTGGTTAAATTTATCCCTAGGTACCTGCATTAGTAAATGGGATTGTTTTCCTAGTTCCTCTTTCTGAGAGTTCATTATTGGTGTATAAAAATGTCATTGATTTCTGGATATTGAATTTGGTTTTCAAATTCACTTATTAGATCTAGTAGATTTTTTGGTGAAGTCTTCAGGATTTTCTATGTCATCTTGTCATCTGCAAATAATGACAGATTTACTTCCTCTTTTCCAATTTGGATGCCTTTTATTTCTTCTCCTTGTCTGATCAAAGTGGCTGGTACTTTCAGTACTATGTTGAATAAGAGTGGTGAAAGCAGAGATCCCTGTCTTGTTCCTGATCTTAGAGGAAACTATTTTAGTTTTTCCCCATTGAGTGTTATATTGGCTATAGGTTTTTTATATATGGCCTGTATTATGTTGAGGTATGATCCCTCACATCCCACTTTGCTGAGAGTTTTTATCATAAATGGGTGCTGGATTTTATAGAATGCTTTTTCTTTATCTACTGATATGATCATGTGGTTTTTATCTTTCATTTTGTTTAGGCGATGTACCATATTTATTGATCTCTGAATATTGTGCCAACCTTGCATCTCTGGAAGAAATCCTACTTGATCATGGTGTATGATTTTTTAAGGTATTGCTGGATTAGATTTGCTAATATTTTGTTTAGGGTTTTAGCATCTATGTTCATCAGGGATATTGGCCTGTAATTCTCTTTCTTTGTTGTATCTTTATCTGGTTTTGGTATTAGGATAATGTTGGCTTCATAAAAAGAGCATCAAGTTTTCCATCCTCTTGAATTTTTTGGAAGAGTTGAGGAGTATCGATGTTAATTCTTTGAATGTTTAGTAAAATTCACATGTGAAGCCATCCTGTCCAGGACTTTTGTTTGCTGGGAGGTTTTTTTTTTATTACTATTTCTGTTTCATTCTTTGTTATTGCTTCTATGTCATGTACTTCTCCTCTGATCTATACTATTTCCTTCCTTCTACTTACAGAGAGCTTTTCCTATTGTTCTTTTACCAATTCTTTTAGGTATAGGTTAGATTGTTTACTAGAGATTTTCCTTGGAGTAGGCCTTTAATGCTATGAACTTCACTCTCAGAACTGCTTTCACTATGCCCAATAGATTTGGGGGTTTTGTGTGTTAATTTTCATTTATTTACAGGTAACTTTTTATCTCTTCCTTGATCTCATTGGTAACTCATTCACTGTTTAATAACATGCTAGTTAGCCTCCAGTGTTTGGATATTTTTGAGCTTTTTTTAATCATGTTTGATTTCCAATTTCATGCCCCTGTGATCTGAGATGATGCTTGATATTATTTTAATCATCTTTAATTTGTTAAGACTTATTGTGTGTCCTAACATGTAGTTTCTTTTTTCAGAATGTACCATGTATACATGAGAAGAATGTATATTTTATTGCTTTGGGATAAAATGTTCCAATTAAATCAATCTATC
This sequence comes from Myotis lucifugus, assembly GCF_000147115.1. Lineage (NCBI taxonomy): Eukaryota > Metazoa > Chordata > Mammalia > Chiroptera > Vespertilionidae > Myotis > Myotis lucifugus. The sequence continues at coordinate 2,450,790 of NW_005871171.1, read as the reverse complement.
CAGTGTGTTATTAAGGTCACTGTTTCCTTGTTGATTCTTTATCTGGAAGAATTATCCATTGATGATAGTGGGCTGTTAACCTGCCCTACTATGACTGTACTGCTATTGATCCCTTCCCTAAAGTCCACCAACAGTTATTTAAATATATCTAGTTTCTCCTATATTGGGTACATATATGTTTATAAGAGTTATATTCTCTTGTTGGATCAATTTTTATTATTATGTAATGACCTTCTTTGTCTCTTTTATGGCCTTTGTTTTGAGTCTATTTTGTCATATATAAGTACTAGTAGCCCTGTGCACGAAACCATGTTCCAGTAGCTCACTGCCACCCTCCTGTAGCTCCCCCAGCCCCACCTCCCCCACTCCCCCTTCCCCCCCGTCTCCCCTCATAGTTTGCTGCCCTGCCCTCTCCTGTAGCTCTCCACCACCCACTTGTAGCTTGCTGCCCCACCTTCCTGCTGATCCATGATCCGGTCATTACATGGTCGGTCATTACGTAATGACCATTTGCATATTTCATCTTTATTATATAGGATTACTATTCCAGCTTTGTTTTAATTTCCATTTGCCTGGAATATTTTTTTTCCATTTCTTCACTTTTAGCCTGCATGTATCTCTTGTTTTGAGGTGTGTTTCTTGTAGACAGTATATATATGTGTGTCATATTTTCTTATCTATTTGGCTACTCTATGTCTTTTGATTGGAGCCTTAAATTCATTTGCCTTTAAGATTATTATTGACTCCATCCAGAAATCAGAGGGGTGAGCTGTGTGGACAAGGATTTGTGTGGGGGCTTCTGAGGGACTGCACATGGCTGAGGTGCCTGGTAGAGAGCTGCTCAGGAGCTGCCTCAAGCCCTGTCTCAGAGGGTCACCCAAAGTGTCCATGAGATTTCAGCAGAAAGGAAGTTAGGTATGAACACCAAGTCCTGGGGGAATCGGGCTCCTTCTCCTAGGTCAGGGGAACTGCAGACAGGAGAACCTTCTCCAGGTTGGAGTCTCTGAAGAACCCACACAAAAAACCAGGAATGTAATTGTCATCTGAAACATGTGTGGTTCTAGAGAAGATGACACGTCTTGTGAGGGTATCAATCACATTAGGCATTTTTACCCTCCTTCCCCTCCTCCTTTCCCCGAGCCCCTTCAGCCTCAGGGAAGTCAGAAACCAAGTGCGTCCACACTGAGAAGGAAAAATGTTGGCTGAAGAAAGAGAAAGGCCCACAGACCTCTCCTCCAGCAGCCAGTCCGCACGGCAGTCCCCACCTAGAGCAAGAAACGGCATTGACTGAGTAAAAGCAAGAACTATGGTTATTACTGCTCACACGAAGTTATGATTGTGACTGTGCTTATACTTCCAGGCTGCCTATCGCTGAAGAGTAAACAGAATGCCTGGGCCTCCTCGGTTCACATCTGAGGGCCGGGAAAGGTCCGTTCTGCTGAGGAAGTGTAAAGGATGATGAGAGACAAATAGAAAGATGCTTTACGGCTAATACTCCACCACACTCCTTAGTTGCCAGTGCTGACATTTGTCTTACAACGCTGTGGGAGCTTCTCAGGTCTTCCGTGTTAAGAATGTCATAATTCAGCCAAGGAAGTTCCAAGAGTTTGGGTTTCTGATTCTTCTCCTAACAACCTTCCAACTCACTGCTGCCAATTAAATCCCTTCCAACTGTTAGGAAACTATTAGGATTTTTCAAAATAAACTATTATTTTTCTAAATAAAAATTCTATTATTGAATATGAGGACAACATTATCAGGATTTTTCTCTTCCATTGGGTGAATATATGGTCATATGAGGTTAGGAAAACCATAGTTTGAACAAATCCTCTGGTTACTGGAGCAGCCAAAGCTTTGGTCAACACACCTGGTGAGGAGGAAAGGGTCTGTGTTTCCGGGGAGCTCTCAGGTGATGATGGAACGAGGGGTCTCTGCAGGTCACATTGCAAGCTCTGTGCAGCGGTGGTCAGGACTCTGGCATCACCTATTGGGATGTCCCATGGGAAAGTTTAACACAGCACTTAGAAGTTGCCCAGCTGGCGTGGCTCAGGGGTTGAGCGTTGACCTATGAACCAGAAGGTCACAGTTTGATTCCCAGTCAGGGCATATGCTTGGGTTTGTGGCTCAATCCCCAGTGTGGGGCTTGTAGGAGGCAGCCAATCAATAGTTCTCGCTCATCATTGATCTCTCTCTCTCTCTCTCTCTCTCTCTCCCCCCCCCTTCTTCCTTGAAATCAATGCAAAAATATCTATAATTTTTAAAGTTGAAATTGGCATTAGGTAGTATGTTCTGGATCTGCCAAACTTGATTCTTTTACTCACCATGAAAATGAAATTTTTAAAAAGCAAATGCCAGAAACAACTCAGGGGTTCCTCATGCTCTGCCGTCCTATAGCTGGTACAATATCCGGGCATTCTCTCCCACAGGTGGGTGGGAACTTCAGTCACTGGAGAGGTCTAGGCCCCTGTGGCTACGGCCTAGAGTCACAGGGAGAAAAAGCAGAGACACTCACAGCAACAGCTGAGCACGTGGGAAACGCCCACGTCCAGGAGGGGATGGGTCTCCGAGCCTCTGTGTCACGCTGCCTGAGCTAGGTGTGCGCTGAGAATGGAACTGTCATGTGGCCCCACTTTTGAAGTGAAATCCAGGTCAGGCTTTCTGTAGGATGAAGCAGATCCGTATTTTTGTGGCATTTGATACTTAAAACTTGAGAAAACCTTTTTAAGAAACAGGATGCAAAAATATCTTACTGTATACCAAAATTTTGTAAAAACATATTAACATGATGAAAGGGCTCCAACACAAGAGAGGACCCCAGAAGCTTGCATTTCAGTAGTTTCGAGGTAAACCACTTCTGCTTGGGATACAACAGAACAAGTTTTTCTGCAACCTGTTGATGGAGATCTGGAATCTGAAGTCAACCAGTCCTACACCTAATCAGTAAGGGCCTCCGCAGGGACTCGCCTACACGGGCCTGCTCCTGTGTGCAGACAGCCCGTCTTACAGGAAAGGGCACCGCAAACGTGGCCATCATGCTCCAGAACAGTACACACGCTTTAGACTCTTGACAACTTGAGAAGCAAAAAATGCTGTGCCAAGAGGTACCTCAGGCTCCAGTTCAAGATTCCTTCCAAGGATTCCCCATAAAGGTGACATAATTGCACGGAGTTACTCCAGCAAGTGCCTACAACTAAATTATTCAGTGGGAGGTGAGACTTTACATTTCAGTTTCCACTTACTGTTTTCATTTCTTCTTTTACATCTTTAACTTATGGTTGTCTAAAAATCTAATTAGTTATTAATTCTTAAGAATTATGTGTAATAAGCACGACGAGAAGAGGACCAAGGAGAAGGAGAAAGAAATAGAGTTAACAGCAAAAATTCCTTCATGACGAACTGCTACGTAGGTGGTGGCTTAGCCACAATTACCCTACATACAATTTAAAAGTAAGATCCTTCTTTAGCTAAGCAACACTATTCCAGCATTTCCTTAAGACTGTTTGGCAGCACAGTAGTTTCAAGCAGGTATTTTGTGGAAGAAGCATTCTAAAATCAAATGGCATAACAATTCCTTCTGGGAAACTCATAGGACACATTAAAGGTGCAGGTAAGTCCTGCAGTAAAATAACCTGTACATATGTGTATAACCCAGCATTTCCCAAACATACATTCACTAAAGAAACCGTATATCAATAGGGGCAAATATATTTAAATTATTGGTTTAAGCCCTCATTTAACATTTCAGAGGCTCCTAGATGATGCACTTCGTTGGGCATAATTATTTCATATAGTTGCACAAGACAGTTTTTCAGAGAAAATGGAATGACCCACCCCATCTTTGCAACCACACTGCTTCAAATAGGAATGTGCACCAACATGGAGCACCCATCTGCTTGAGCTCACAGAGCGAGATTTGGCAATCTTTTCAGCATGACATCCAAGAGATTTTGATTCTGCCACGGGAGGTAGTGACACATTCCCTTCTTATCTTTCTCTTTGTTCCATGGCAGGCGACGTGCTCTCTCTTTCTCCGTCTCTTCACCCCTCTCGATACATATCTATGCTCTTGTTGTTTTTCTTTAACTGCTCTCAATTTGAGAACCAGAAAACGCTCCTTTATTAATGGATGTAGCTCATAGAGTAGAACAGAGAACTTTGTGGTCCTCGTTCACCCTGTGAGTTTCAAGGTGGCTCTGCCTTCCTGTCATAATTCTGGCTCCGCAGGAAACACTGGGTGTCTGCAGGACTCAGAGAAAGCTGCTCCCAAAATAATAAGAGTCGGTAACTTCCTCATGAACTAATTTCTATGTAGCTATTTGGCGCATATCCGATAATTCCTCTGAGAAACACCTGCCCGGGGGTCCCTGGATCATCCTTAACTCCAGCGCAGCACAAGTCACTCTACACAAGTTTCTGAGGGCAAGCAGTGCGTGGGATCTTTTTTCTTTGTTGTCCCTGAAAACATTTTTAAAAAGAACCAGACAAATAAGTCCATACTGCACATTCGTAGCGATCTCTTTAGGCAAGTCACTGACGCTTCCTGCACCTCACTCTCCTGGCCTGGAGCCTGGAGGCCACTCACGGCCACAGTGAAGGTCAGAGGGGAAAGCGCGGGGGACGCACTCAGGGGGCTGACCCTCAGCAGCTCCCCCATAAATGACAGTCATTCTTTAAACCCAAAGGCCGGAGGGGACACGGGTACCTTCCCTTCCCTAAACTCTCAGAGTGAGCGGGAGCTGTTTCATTCACGTTTCAGTTCTGATTAACTTTTGTTAGCATCGTTTGCTTCTGCATTATTAATATATAGTTACCAAAAATCTAGTGAGTCATTCATCTTTTGAAACCATGAGCCATAGGCGTGAGAAGGAACCAAAAATGGGCATAGGGGGGTTAGCAAATAGACAAACTTCGTTAAATAGTTACATGCTCATTCCTAAGGAACTTGCTTGTAGGTGGGAGCTAAGCCACAGTTGCCCCTAATTAGCGAGAAATTGACATCTCTAAGAATGACTCTGCCATCTCCGTTACTTAAAACTGTTAGATTTATGTTTGAGTAAAACTGAGCTAAATTGGGCTAAAGTCACATTTGGGGGGCTCACTCTAAATTAGCCTGTGAAATCATTGCGATTGAGGTGAAATTTCCCAAAGGTTAGTCCTCATTGGGAAAATGAACAGACCAGCAATTCCTTAGAGTTCGCCCCCCCGCCCCCCGCCCCCTGCAGTCTGGTACTTTTACATCCAGCGTCAGAGGCAAGTTTCCCTCATCGGAGTGAACCTGAGCCCTCGCCGCCGCCATGAAGTGCGGGAAAGGCCAGCTGCAGCGGGAGCCGCTCCCGGAGCCACGGCTTCAAACAAACGACTGGGCAGGCGCCAGGATCTATATGGGCGCACGAAGACTGTAAAACATTTGGTGCCGAGTGGAAAAAGACGCCTGCGAGCACTGCCAGACGTTTTCAGCTTTCTTGCACCTGTGCCAAGTGTTTCTCAGCGACTCTACCCCTTTCTTCGGAAGGGGCGGGGGTGAGGGATTGGGGGAGAGAGAAGCCAGCTTTCTGAGGGCATAGCCCATAGAACTGAGACGCTTGTTACCTCTGTCCCACACTTGTTCCCTGCCCAGTTCCCTTCCTGAGGCAGAGGGAGGACCTCCAGCCAATCTTGGTACCGGGTTTCTGAGCACCGAACCTCTCTGACATTCATTTCACCCCCTACGTCACCGTGGGTCCTGAAGACCGCCCCACCCCCACCCCCAGCCCATCCCTGCAGCCTGTCTGCAATCTCCTTCCTGACTCTCAGTCGAATCACTGCTGCCCATCACAGCACCAAATTGAGAATTATTTCAAGGAAATAATTTGCACATTGAGACAGTTTGTAATATGCAAAACTATGTGTGGAAGAGAGTATATGTTTCTTAAAGGAAGAACACCCAAAATGTTTTCAGATGGAAGTGTGAAAATGTCTAAACATAGATGACATAACACAGATCATGAGAAAGTCAATTTCCAATGATCCTGGAACCTTGCGATACTGTTTTCAAAAGAAGAAGAAGTCAGGGGAAGGGGCCCTTCTCAGATCCCGCACAATAGCACTGAAGGAAAGAGTTCCACAGGCTGTGTGTTTATTACCAGCCCTGAGCTCAGTTCATTCTACAGCCCTGGGAGGTGAGGACTCTTATTTTCCCCTCCACAGGGCAGGACACGGAGAGATACGGTCAAGTCCCGCTCCCAGGAGCAGAGCTTCGCCCCATCCTCGGTCTCGTCTCTGAGCTCACAGAGCTGTCAGGCCGGCCACTGCCTTCTCCGGGAGACGCCCCTTCAGCTCTTGCATCCGTTGATGCACGAAAAGTCACACTTGGAGCTTCATTCCTTTGGCTTAAAACTTGGATCTCTGTTAAGATATCAACGTCCTCACAAGACAAAGTACACAGCTTCCCCACCCATTTGTCCTGAATGGAAGTGAGGAGTTCGGATGCGTGGCGGCCCGCCTCACCTGAAAAGCGGCAGCCCTGGCCCCCAGGTGCGTGGAGCAGCGGCCAGAGCTGCGGCTGGGGAGGCGGGGCCCACGCAGCCTCCAAAAATTCAGCGGAAACTCCTCAGTTCCCAGCTCAACACCCCAGTGTTCACCGCTGTGCCCCTGACAAATCTAAGCGCCTCGCCGTGATTCACACCATGTGCTTGCACGAAGCTTCGAGCCTCAGCAGGGACCACAGTGGCTCCCTGAACTAAGGCGCTCTTTCTGCACAGGCATTGGCTCTGGATGCCCCTTCCTGTCTAGCTCTGAGTCACCTCGCGCCACAGATTTTGGTCTCGGTCCCCTGAAACCTCAATTTAGGAGGTTAGATGAGGAGGCCTTTGTTTCTCTCTGAGTTCCTTTCTCTCCCTTCATGGCACTTAATTCGGTTTGTAACTTTATTGCAAGGGCGGGAACAGTCTGCCTGTTACACACGCATGCCACATAGCTCATGGCTCCTGGCAGCTCGGCATGGGTTTGTGGAAGAATGAATGGGCTCAGGCAGCACAGTCCCCGGGGACTCCCTGGTGGAAACAGGAGCAGCACATCTGGACGTTCACGACGGGACAGGTGCTTGAGGGGACACTAACGTCATGAGAGAGAGCTTTGCCGCGGCCGGCATGGAAAACACATGTAAAGGGAGGCAGCCTGGAACATGCCCAGGCCTCACATGGACTCGTGTGCGTGCAGGTATTAGACATGTATTAGTAATTATCCATCAGATGATAGCTACTGTTATTAGAACAGTGCCCACTGGCCTGAAAAGCTGCTTTGTGCGAGGCACTTGCCTAAGCAGTTTAGATTAATTATTTAGTTCTATCTTCATAAAAAAACTTTAAAAGGTATTACTACCCTCATTTTACATGTGAAGAATTAAGACTTAGAGCAATTAAGGTATCTGACTGAGTTTTCTTAGATCCAGGATTAAAATCTAAGTTTATTTAAAGCCATTTATCTTCAAAGACAACTGATTTCTAAATCATTATTCCATCCCTCAAAAACCCGAAACACCAAGATATAAAAAAACAAAACCCCCTCCTCTTTATGCATCTTTTCTCTTCCTACACACACGCACACACACACACACACACGCGCGCGCACACACACACGCACACGCACGCACACGCACGCACACACACACACACACACCAAGCTTAAGTTAAACAACAAAACTCAATTTCCTGATGAGAGGAAGGAGCGGCGGCCATGGCGGCCATGGGACGCGCAGGCGGCTGGGACTGCCCCCAGCAGGGTGCTGGCGCACGGCCATCCACTCAGGAAGTACATCTTCCTCATGAGATTTTCCCAAAAAAACTTCTTGCCGGAGCCAGCCCAGCATTGCAGGCTGAGCGCTCACGCAGGCGCCGTGGCCCATCCAGCCAGCACAGAGGGCGGCCAAGCCCAGGAGCAGCCAGGTGACTGGTCTCTCCCTGCTCGGGCCTCGGTCACTCCATATTCACGCGGAGACCTGCCAGAGGCACACCCTGAGCTGGGAGGTGACGGCCTAGTGACACCGGCTCCAGCGGGCGCATCGGCCTCAGGGGAACGAGGTGGTGTCACCACCAGGTAGTGGACGCGGCGTCTGGTGGGTCAGGGGGGCGAGGGCAGCTGGGGAGACGGGATGCCCGGTGCCCCTGCCGCAGCCATGGCACCTCCGCGGCTTTGTCTCGGGAGGTGGTCCCACGGGACCTCACTGACACTCGTGCGCCGTTCATCCAGCACAACCACCAAGAGCCAGGAGCACTCAGCTTCGGGCAGTGGTTGAGCACCCAGACTCCACGCCCTAGAACAGGGGCAGCGGCAGCTTCCCGGGGAGAAAGGCCGAGAGGCCGCGAGCTCCCCGGAACGAGAGCCCTGAGTCTAGAAGAATCCTGACAACCCGCCCAGCCTGGGCACCTGTTTCAGATCCACTGAACCGCTTGAGTCTCAAGTTCCCCGTCGTTAAAAGGGAGATGACTACCCCGCTCCTCCATGAGGCTGCGGAGATGTGTGATGCCGGAGGGAAAATGTAAGATGAAACTGCTCTCTCCACTGTAAAGTCCTTATTACCCATCCACAAGCAACTCAAGAATCACTCCTCCTAGGAAGCATCTAGTCATTCTCAGGACCCGACCCAGGGAACCGTGGAGCCACCTCCCGTGGGCTCGGCAGAGCTGGAGGCCCGGCAATGCTCCCTGCGCAGGGCGCCCACCCCGAACGCCGCCCTGCTCAGTGTAATGTATGTCCTCAGGTTGCAGCGGCTCCTCCACTAGCAGGCGAGGTGCATTAGTGGGAGATTTATGCTAATATCTCCGCAGTGGAAATCATGAGCTCCTCTATTCTCATTCGTAAGAGACCAGAGGCAGGGTCTGTCCTTTTAACAGGGTTTCCAGGAAGGACACTGCAGCCTAAGAAACGCTGATTTGCTGGCACTTCTCTATTCCAGGAAGAGGGCTGTCTTCAGTGTAGCAGAGCCCAGAGCAGAAAATTATTTTAATGCCCCTCCTCCCTCTGCATGTCTCCAGCCAAGAGAAGAGTAGAGAGTACCCACTGGCTACAGAAATGCTGGCTTGGGTAAGAGCTGGGCCCTCTCTGAAGAGCCTCCTAAGACAATAGGATGGCCGTGGGGGGAGGGGCGCTCTGCATCCCCAGCAGCTGCCTCCAGGAGGCCCTGCCAGCATGTGTCCCGGCCAACTGGTTCATCTTGCTAACTATAACGCTCAGCAGACGGGGAGGGAGTGTTTATAGATATATACACACACCATACACTTTTCTCAGCGAGTACATATAGAGACCTTCCAACTGTATATTTTGCAGACATACAAACACTCACATATATTGTCCATATGTTCAAACAATTTCTAAGTTATAGCATGAACAAATAAGGATATCTTTACACTGAAAGTTGCTTAAGGCACCATAGTGGACACGTTAGAGCATTATTTCAAAAGACAAACAGAAGTGTGTTTGAGTTAACCTTTTCTAGCTATGTGACTTATTCCATAAAGATGAGAATAATACTGGGATCTTCCTCATATGGTAGCAGTGAGGACTAAATGGGATTGTGCATATAAATCACTTAGCATAGCGTCTAGTGCTAGGTAAATTCTCAGTAAATGTTACTATTATTAATACTAGATACCACCCTGGCTGGGTAGCTCAGTTGGTTAGAAAGTCACCCCAATACACCAAGGTTGTAGGTTTGATCCCCATCAGGGCACATACAAGAATCAACCAATGAATGCATAAATAAGTGGATCAACAAATCAATGTCTCTCTCTTTCTCCCTCTCTCTCAAATCAGTCAATCAATCAATCAATCAATCATTAAAAATGCTAGATGCCATACCAGGTTGTGAACACCCAAAATCCTTCAGAACAAGAGAGGTCAAAACAAAGGCCAAGACCCTGTACAGTGACCACCGAGAGACTTTAACAACTTAATGTCCTTTTGCTGTTTGTCACCATACCCTGACACACGTCCACGATTTTATTTACCCTGTTGTAGCTCTCTCCCTTCATTAAACTGTGACCTCCTAGAAGTCAGAAACAGTGTGACTTTCACCTTTGTTTTCCCAGATCTGGACCAGAAAACAGTTCATTATAGATGCTCAATAAATATTGATTGAGAAAACTATTATTTGTAGATGATGCACCCTATGCAAAAAACACCTGTAACTGGTAAGTATCAGATTAAAGTATCACAGTAAAAACTGATATTTTAAACAAAGAAGCCCAAATAAAGCAAACGAGTATTTTAAAAAAGAACATATTTTCTTTCACTGAAACTAGAGATACGTATTTCCACTAATCATTTAGGATGACACCAAAGGACACATAAATGTTTGTTAGAGTCCTAAATCATTTTTATTGGCACATGCCACATTCTTAATGCAGCATAATCTGAAGTTTTCAGCCTGAGCTCATAAGCAAAGCTTTACAGAGCCTTTAACAAAACCTGTGTGTGAGGAATTCTTCTAGATATTTATGACACTCACACCCCTAGTCTGTTATAGTCTTCTTGTCCACTTCATTGGAGAGAAATTTTAAATTAAAGCCCTTATCAAGTCTTTCCATAATATACAACTTAGTTTTCAGAAAAAATTATCTTTCATACTCTTATTTTATCAGTTTATATAATATTGAATTAGTTATGAATAAAACAAGCACCCTAGGCATTAATAGATTTGGTAATATAGTCAATTAACTCTTGACTTTCGTTGGTACACAAATCCAATGAAAGATATACTAGAGTTGTTTTGTTATTACACATGATCACAGTATGTTTTCCATAAGAAACAGAGAAGTACTAGTTTGGAAGGTTTCTTAAGAGGGGCTCAGATACGAAAGCTTTTGTTGAGTTATCTGTAGAATAAGTCATAAGACATCTCTTTTGGGAGGGTTGGAGAAAGAAGAATTCCAAAGTTCACACTACAAAAATATTTTTAAATCATGTCAGACCAAGACATTGGTGAAAAATTATTAAGCCTCAACTCTCTAGTGGTGCTATCATCACATCCACTTTGTCCCTGTTACCCACACAAGCTGCTTCTGCTCTCCTTACTCTTCTAATGACCTGATACAACCAAGACTTGCAGGGTAGAAGGTAATAAGGACAGCCTCACAGCCTCAACTAAAACTGCAGGCCAGAGGCCTGGGAAGGGAGAGCTCACACCCTACCACTCCACAGCATTACTCCTAACAGGAAGACTTTAATTAGAGACGCACAGGAAGGGTGGTCAGTTACTGACTCCAACAGAAAGGGATGAGCCTTACATTCCTAAACAGGAAGCTGCTCCTTACCACTACCCACTACAGCAGGAAGAAGGAAGATTTTCCTCTTGCCCAGCAACAAGCCCAGACAATGGAAATACCACAGCTCAGCCAATGAGGAGCCATCATCGCCTGCACTGTTCCTTTCCTGCAATGAACTTGCGTTTTTCTCTGATGACTTCTGGGTCCCACCCTCTTTTGTATAAAGCCTTCCACCTTGTAACACCTCTCCCAATCTCTCTCCGCTTGCTAGATGATATGCTGCCCAATTCATAAATCTTTAATAAAGCCCATTAGATTTTCAAAACTATGCCATTAAATTTTGCTTATTAATACAGCACATCTCCATTGGCCATCTGTATGCCTCCTTGAAAAAGTTTCCATACAGGTCCTCTGCCTTTTTTTTTTTTTTTGAGTGGAAAGGTTTTAATGAGCATCACAAAGGGACTGGGTAAGGGGGACACAAATTTCAAATCCAGCCTTTATTGCCATGCTTCAGAGGCTGAGGAGGAGGGAGAAGGCTCAACCCTGCTTCTCTCTTCCCAGACCCAGAGGCAGCTGGAGGGCAGTCCCTGAAAGTCTTCAGGCCGAGGGGCTGAAGGGAAGGGGCGATGTCTCTGCTGCTTATGCCAGGAGCAGGAAGACCCAGAGCAACGAGCTGACCTCCAGAGGTCAAGAGAGACTCCGAAAGGTAGGTGGACTGAGGAAACTCTTGGGCTACCCAAATAGCACTGAGGGCCTGGATGGCAGGTGGACATCCCTCTCACGGTCTGAGACCCCCTCGCTCCTTACCTCCTGCCTACTCACTGCGCCTTACACCTCGGCTCGCTGCTCCTTAGCGCTGCCACAGAGGCAGGAGAGGCTCCCGCCACTGCCACTGGGCTCGCCAGCCGTGAGCCCGGTTTCTGGCTGAGCAGTACTCCCTCTGTGGGAGTGCATTGACCACCGGGGGCAGCTCCTGCATTAAGCATCTGCCCCCCTGGTGGTCAGTGCACATCATAGCAACCGGTCATTCTGGTCATTCCACCGTAATGGCCGCTTACGTTGTTATTATATAGATTATTTATTTATTTATTTATTTATTTTAGCACAGTGGATTTGTGGACTTGAGTCAGCTCCGAAATATTCAGTTCCCTAAGTTGAACAATATGAGTTGTTTCCCAAGACTTATTTCTTTTGTCTCTTTCCTTGAACCCTAATTTCAATCATGTACCTCATACAATTCACTGATTCATGGGGCTCAAGAGATACCCCTGGGGGAAAGCCTGACGAAAGCATACGGTTCAGTGTGAGGCATTTCTCTGTGGCTCTAATTGGTCCAAGGGTGGCCAGGTAACCTAAATTGACCCGATGAACTGAAAGAAAGGACTTACATTTTAGGCTAAAGGGAGAGGTAGTCGTTTTCACGTACATTTGACATGAATAAGTAAGACGTGGTGGTTTGTATTGACAGCCAACTGATTGCCATATTAAATCAGTGTCATATCTATTGATAGACGAAACGAAAAGAACTAAGGTCCCCAATATTGTGAGACCACTGAGTCAATCAAGAAACAACTCTGTTCATTTCTAGACTTTCTGGTAAGTGAGATAACAAATGCCTTATACTTAAGCCAGTTAAACATCAGCTTTTTGACATAAAAGAAAAACTACTGCCTTTAGTATCCATATTGATTTTAACATGTATTTCAATTCGAAAAAAATTTAAGTGTATATGGGGAGGTGAGAGAGATTGTACTTATAAGAATTGAGAAATAAGCTATACTATAAAAATGTTACAATTGGCTTGGTTCATGATTTTGAAATTAGAATGTCCACTTAAGATTTATGATCTGTAATTAGAGGTGGTTACAGGTCAGTGCCTACTCCTTCATAGGTGACAGTCTAAAAAAACTCAGACCTCATTGATACAATTGAGTAGATAATTGAAAGGATAAAGGACTAACCTTTTCTAGATTTTTCATTTGTAGGTGTATGAATACAATAAAACTATGTTCTACAAGAAAACTAGATATGCTATTGTGAAGAGATGAAAAGAAAATTCTGTTTAGATACCATGAAAAAATCCCTAACTCACATAATAATTTTCTTATAGGTAATGGCTACTTACCTAACTGGAGAGTTATTAAATAGTTGTGTTCGTTTCCAGGATCCATTTTCACCACGGCATGTCTTGCTTCTCTCCCCTCTGTATGCCTTGCTGGGTGTTCTATTTAGTTTTGATTCAGAGCCTGGGTTTCAGATACAACTGCTTCATAAAGCAATTAAAACTTTTCTTTCTCTATTCAACCACTTAAACTCTTTAAAACATACTTCAAAAGATATCAACATATGATTGAAGTTACCAGTTAGACTTCTTCCAAAAATAAAGGATGCGTTCTCCTAGCCAACCATTTGTATCCTCACCTCACCGCGCTCCATGCCACCTAGAGAGCATGCGGGGGGAGGGTGCTTGGAAAGCAATAGAATCATCCAAAAATGTGAGATTCAATTAAAAATGGCACCTATTTTTTAACCAGGAAATGTGTGACGGGTTAGACTGGGCGGGATGCTTCATAAGAAGAATCCCAAATAACCAAAGGAAGGATGTGATTTAGGAGTTCTCACCGTGACTAGCTTTCCTGGGGAATTTTAGTTTTTAATATTTTTCATTTGTTGTTGTTGTAACCAGTCATCCTGCATTCCCAGCGACAGAAGTGTGACACCACTAGGTCACCTCGCCACACCTTTACATGCATGAAGCTGTTTCTTATCTTCACTTCTGACTGCCACGTGCCTTCCTTTTCCATGTGTGCCTGGAAGATGTTTTCATCATGTCTCAAAGTAAAGGCTTTGAGGGGGAAAAAGAAAATATCACCTCAAGGAGAAGCTCTGTGGGTATTGAGGATAATCCTGTTTTCTATTATCTTCAGGGAAGAAAATTAAGCAGAGATATAGTTTTTACCTGGCAAAAGTGGTTACCAAGTCAGTAAAAATACATTAGACAACATTTTAAGAAGTATTCAAGTTTTGTCATTTTGGCGCATGGTCATAGTAAGCGATCAACAACTCACAGAAAAATGTTCTAAGAAGTTTTTTTGCAGGAATCATCCGGTTTGAGCAGATATAAATTCTACTATGTGTTAAAAGCACACACAGCAGTCGTGGCAGGGGTGTCAAGGATAATATAATGCCTGAACAGGTGACACAAGTCATGAATATATTTGCTCTTTTAGTAAAGTGGAATTTGTTTTCTATTGCTGTGAAAAACTGGGGCAGATTTTATACCATTCCTTGAACTATTCAGAAGCCATGTTTTAAAATGGATTTTTAAAAGCCACAGCATGTAGTAGGCATTTGATAAATTTTTTTAAAGATTAAACTGAATTAATTAATGCAGCATCACACAGGCCAGGTGACAATGGGACCCGAGACTATTTTAAAAGGAATTCATGCTGAAAAGTAAATGGTGAAGAAACAGTAGCTTGTATTACAATCTATTGAACACTCATGCATTACTACAATAGGATCACACTCCCTCCATCAAATAAACGTAGACCGCTTGTATGTAGCCAAGGAGGCACGCGAGCCGCGCTCCGGGGGTCTTTCTGGTTCCTGCACAGCCCTGCTCCTCATCGGCAGACGCTCCCCGGCTCCTCATCCGCGGACGCTCCCCAACCCGCAGCAGGAGAACCTGCCTGACACCAGCTCAGGAGCGTGTGGGAGGGAAAATCCACCAACAGCAGGGAACTCAGAAAATGAAACTTCCAATAAAGGAAAAAATAACAGGCAAATAACTACTATGGGAAATACATCTCCCTAACATCATTCCCATCTTTAAATTAAGATGCTCAGCTAAAATTTCCCATGCTCCCTTCTCACTGTAATGGACCATGAGAAGGAGTTCTGATCGGTGAGCTTTTAGGGAAAACATGTTGTCTTTACAAGGGACGGGCCATGCCGGCAAGGCCTCTGTCCTTAGCCCTCCGTCTGTTGTATTTAAAACTATTATTTGAGGGTTTTTATGTGCAGCCAAAGTCAACCCTAACCCAAACATGGGACTGACCTCTAGTGAGGAATTCATTGTTATTAGACAGACTATCTCTTCAAACGCCAGGGAAATGAACCAGCACATATAAGCGAACTCGCGTAATGAACTTTTTACCTCTTTATGCAACGCGAGGAACCTGGCAGGGGCAGCTTCTTAGCAGCAGAGCTTTCCGAGGACTCAGAAAGGAAGCTTTGTCTTCTCGTTCTCAGGGACGCAGGTGGGACCATAAACTCTTTCTAGCATGACTCCCCACGGCCGGCCGACCCTGAACACACACACACACACACACACACACACACACACACACTCATGAAACAAAGTCATAACTTCTGGGGGAAACCTGTAAATCTGTTAGAGCTCCAGAAACTAACTAGCCTAGAAGGAATTTAAAAATATTTTACCTGGCCTGTGGTTACCTATTGAATAGAGGCAAAATGTGTAAAAAAGCAAAACTCAATTGAGCAAAGCTTAATAGAAGGTTTTCTGTAAAAGGAGCCACATGTCTAATGGATCAGGTCAACTGTCTAGATTAAATCATTGTCATTTAGGTCATATCTCCTGGTCAGGTTCCTTTCCAGAGACAAAGTGACAGAGTCGCTGCTTACTTTTTAAATCACTTATCGGCACAAACCAAATCACTCACAATATAGCCTTAGAGTACAGAAACTTGCCACCTGAAGTTTCTCCAACTGAGCCCGTGCCTCTTTGTCTAACACGCCAAGTGTCTTCCGGAACCCATGGCAGGGCTAGGCAGTTCACTCACTGGGAATGCCCAGTGATTCTTACTTTAGTTTTCTGGGATAATGATTATGTCCTTTGGAAGAGTAAGAAGGTTTAAAGACAAGAGGACACATTTCTAAGCATACCATCTGAAGTTACAGTAGGAGAGCATAAATATTGCTCGTGTTTTTAATGAAGTTCACTCATATTTGAGTAAAAAACTGGAGGTCAAACCTCCTCAAAATATTGTGCCTTTTTAAGTCACACCAATGTCCCTTGTTTTGGGGGGAGTGCTTTTCCAAAATTATTTCAGCCAAAACTAATACCAGATTTTCCATTTTCTATAGCACATACTTTGAAAATATATCTTTATTTAATCATTATACATAAAACGTATAAAAGCTCTGGACAATATGAGTTTGATGTGTCCAAAGATTTTTTTAAAATTTATATTCACAATATCTTCCACAAGAAATATATGACAATGAAGTTAAGCTTCAGCCAACCTTCCAGACATAATTCTTAGGTTCCCCCACATTTACTAGTGATCAATTCTCCCCACTTGAGAAGAACCTAAGATAGTCCCTATTTGACACTTTGCTATACAATTTCACTTGGAAAATGCTATGTTTATCGAGTATCCAGAGAGAATAGACTTCTTCATTCGTGAGAAGTTCAGGACAGGGAACAAGTAACACGGGAAATGTTTAGTGTGTGTCTTCTGGACAGCTGGAAAGCAGGCAGTTATTTCTGGACCTCTTTCACTGCATTAAAGTATCGCAGAGCCAAATTCTGCCCTCCAATAATTTTTCTTCAAGTGACTTCAGCCCATATGTTTCTAGAAGCTGAATTTGTTTCATTGCATTTCAAGGTCTAATCTTGCAGTTATTACACAGGCAGAATCTCCAGGAAACTGAAATTTTGTTTGTGTAAGAAAGTGTATTTTGAATATTTCCTGAGGCAAAATGTGGTCTAAGACCGGAGAACTAGGGTTAATGCGAAATAAATTGCAGATCTCCAAACAGCTCTGCACTTGCTAGTTTTTTATACAAGGTTTCTCCTTTCGCTTGAAAATGCCAAGAAGACTTCTGAAAACACAGAAAGTAATATTTAGATAATTTTTATTTATAGTTATCTTTTTAAAAATTAACAATGTCTTCTACAATTTCCTTATTTTTAAAATGTAATCTCTATTTAGCTAGTGAATAAAATGTAAATGTTTATGTAAAGTACCATAAATAAATTCTTTTAAAAGGGAAAATCTAGACTCTAAGTGATTCTGCTTAAAATTGTTATTTTTGAAAGTCTGGTTGCCAATTTAACACCATATGGCCACTAATTGTGCAGTATAAAGTAAAATATTATGTACTTTTCTGTATAATTAATGAATCTTAAATTCAAGAATTTAGAAAAGACAGAAAATTATTCCACCAGGTTCCAGACATTCACGAACCTCTACATAACATCACAAATCTTCTTTTACAGTTTCTGAACATTCGTAATTTTTCCTGTAAAACTATATCCACCTTCATACCAAAAGTACCTGTTTCATTTTTCAGATAATAAGGGGGGAAATCCTCCCACATCTGCACGAAATATGTCTATCCTCATTAGATCCATTTGCTCAATTAAATTCAAGTTTCTCTGTCCAATAGGCATAAATCTGGGTATTGATTTAACTATAAAGTCTTGAAACTCCCGGTAGTCTTCTAAAACTTGGATGCGCATATAAGCTTTTAAAATATCAAGTTATTCCAGTATTTAATACACATAACTGTTTCCAGAGGGCCAGAGGCGGTAGGCACAGCTGCCCGTTCCATTTGAGGAACTGCACCCAGCCTGCCAGCCAGCATCTTGCTACTTTCTGGATTGTGTTTTCTTTAAGTGTTCGCTTCTATTTTATGCAGCATGAGTTTGATACCTTCTGAACATGAACCATGTCGCCAGCAGCCAACATCAATAAGCGATCTAATCGAGGCCTATAAACTAACAGCAGACCTCGGGGCTCTGTTCCTATAAAGCGCAGTTCATTCTAAGTCTTTCCTTCCAAGCCGGTCTCACTGGAAATTTACTACCCTCTTCTGACAGGGGTAGGGCATTGTCCACCTAGAGTTCTGGAAGGACCCTTTCGGGGAGCAATTTTACCTCTTGAAAAAGAAAAAAAGAGAAAGAAAAAAAAAGACCTCTCTCAACTCTCCTTGAAATCTTTTTATTTAGCTTCCGGTTTCTTTTGAGAGCAAGGAATCTTTGCCGTGAGCCTCCATGCAGCAACCAGCTACTTCTTTTCAAATAAAAGTTGTGTAAATATTTCATAGGCATGTCTCCAGTGTGAATTGCACAATAGGAAGAGGAGATGTTGAAGAAATATGTCCCTAAATCCTTCCGAACAAGTACGAACGTGTTCCCAAACCCACGAGGTTTGGAGGGCAGGCCCCCAGGCCCTCCCTGCGCACCGGGCGCTTCTGACCTGAACACTGTGCCTCATGCCTGCACCCGGTGACGCCAGAGAGCACTTGATACTCATGTTTATTTTAAGCTTCTTACGTGATATTTTCCATCTTAAAAACTGAGAAGGATTTTTGCCTTGAAAGATTATTCATAGGTAGCAAAACCAGCAAACCAAAAGTGTATCCAGAATCTCCTTTCTCCCCCAGATCTGTGACGGTGAACACGTGTGCCCCACCACTCTGCATGGCAGCAGCGTTTCTGTTATATTTCGGTTTAATGAGTCTTTCTTCCCAGCCAGATCCTGAGCTCTTTCTGCACAGCGACCTGGATGTGCTCCCCCGGTGCCTATTGCGAGAGCAGGTTTAGCATCATCAGTGATGAACATGAACACACACCCATTGAATTGACAGAAACTAGGCAACAGCTGGAGAACTTGAATCAAATATCAGCAAAGACATTGGTGTGAGCTCCGTAACCCATTGTTTCTTTGTGAAGTAAAGTCAACAGCCCCTTTAGAATAGTACAAGAAATTAAAATTCACTGTCAGCATATAAAATAGAAATGTGTAATAAATTGATGGCTAAGAGATACTATCTTGTGAGAACACTCCTGAGTCCTAAAGCCTCATGTTAGGAAAGAGGGGCCGTAAATACGCGCTGATACGGAAGCATTAGCGCTGACGCTGGCTTCCAAGGCCAAGTTTACATTCTTATCTGCACTCATTGATCTCACCCGCTGCATTCTTTCTGGCACTACTGGCGGCCGTATTTCAAAGATCTGATCTCTTCTGCTGCTTTGTTTACTGGCTTTGCATCCATCCTCCACTTTGCCAGGGAGGCGTGCTTTGGTTGAAAGTTCAGCACATCCGCTTTCTAAGCCCCTGAGTCTTCCGGATGGCGTATGCTCCATGTGTTGGTTTTCTTTAAAAGGGGCCACTTCTGGCCCAGGCTGCCTGGGTTAGGAGGTGTTTGCTAATAGGAGTGATGGATAGTCCTTTTCTATCACCCCTTTCCCCTTAATTCCCTTTGAACCAACTAAATACTCATTCAAGACAGCGCTGGAGGAAAGAGGGGATCTGTGTCCAGGAAATATTGGTTTCTGTTCTGTATGATGATTGAATCTGTGCCCTTGAACACCTCAGGCAGCGACCTAAGCTCTCACGCTCTAACCAAGACACCCTAAGAGGAGCTAGGACAGCATGGGGGGCAATCCTGGTCCTGGATTCAGAATATGAGTCTTTCATGGAGTACATCTTTGAAAACAGAAACAATGCTGTATTTTTCACTCCTTGAAACTGCTTCTGTGAGGGTTGTATTGTTCCAGTGAGGGCAGCAACCTAAGATTGAAAACCATCATCTTTTTCATGTTCACTGTAGTCCAAATCAGTAGCTTTAGTCACTCTCACTACCAGCTTTCAAGTGATCCTTCAAGTTCAGTGATAAGATGACACTAGCACCACCTGCAATGACCACAGGCTTCTGGTGGAAAGCCTATCGCTGCAGCCATCTCCAGCACAGCCCATTACCATGAAAGATTTAGCAGCTAGAGTGCCGTAATGCAGTTGATGCAGATGTTCATCTGGTTCTGTGATGCCCATTTGTTCCCCTAACACCCTTTATGCTGGCAAGAAAGCTGACGCATTCTGTTGACCAAATATCCAAGAGCAATAGATCTCCAGAGTTTCCTAAGAGGATCTTGAAAGGAGTGTTCGGCCATGTTTTCCTCAACTCTCAGTCACTGTGTTTCCATAGGCATCTTACTAAATTTGATGTGAACAATACATTTAAAAAACAAGGTATTGTTCACATCAAAAAGCTAGGCCCAATTATATTTAGAAAAATACTGCATTAAGATACTCTTTTTTTCATTTATAACATTATTTCATAAGAAAATCATCTTTTAGAAGATGCTAGAATTCTGCTCAAGTGCTACGTAAGTGCAAAAATCACTATATTTTTGTACCAATTACTATGTAGTAAGTAAAAGTCCATTTATATTTCTATCGATTTACTTATTTAATATTTGTTAGCTAACTACAGTTTAATATGCAAATATATAGAACTGCACTGTCCAATATGTTAGTGACTAGCCACCTGTAACTACTGAGTAATTAAAACATGACTATTCCAAATTGAGATATGATGTAAGTGTAAAATACACATGGGATTTGTAACTAAGTTTTTTTTAATATATTTTATTGGTTTTTTACAGAGAGGAAGGGAGAGAGAGAGAGAGAGAGAGAGAGAGAGAGAGAGAGAGAGAGAGAGTTAGAAACATCAATGAGAGAGAAACATCAATCAGCTGCTTCCTGCACACCTCCTACTGGGGATGTGCTCGCAACCAAGGTACATGCTCTTGACTGGAATCGAACCTTTCAGTCCGCAGGCCGACACTCTATCCTCTGAGCCAAACCAGTTAGGGCATCTAACTAAGTTTTTTAAAAAGGAATGTTTATATTGATGATGTGAAAATAACATTTTGAATATGTTGGGTTAAATAAAATATATTATTTAATTGTTTTACCTTCTTAACTACTAGAAAAATTTTGATTACATATACAGTTCACATTTGAGGCTTGCCTTATATTTCTGTTGGACAGTTCTCATATAGAGATAAGGTTAGTTCAGAATTCAAGTAAAACAAGTAATGTCGATAAAATGTAATAATTTCTAGCCCTACTCATCTCCAATATTCTCTTTTTCTAGAGGGGAAAGAAGAGAAGGTCTGTTAAGATACAAATTTATTGAACCTCAATGATATAGCATTTAGTAAATCTTTGTTCTAGGCCAGTATTCAGTGTTAAAAATTCTAAAAGAAACTTGCCACTCCTTAAACTGCCACAGCTGATTTTTACAAGTTTGGAATAGAAGGAAACTTCCTTAACATGATAGAGGGCATCTATAAAAAACCTAAAATAAACATTATACTTGATGGTGAAAGACTGAAAGAAGTCTCCTAAGACTGAGAGCAAGGTACAAATGCCTTCTCACCACTTATTTTAAGTATTGTACTGGAAGTTCTAGCCAGTGCAATCCATCAAGAAAAAGAAATAAAGGGCATCTATATTGGACAGAAGTAAAAATGTCTGTATTTGCAGGTGACATGCCATATATGTAGAAAATCTTAAGGAGTACACACACACACTTAGAACTACACGTAGAACAAGGTCATAAAATGACTTTACATAAAATTAATATACAAAAATCAGTTGTATTTCTATACGTAAGCAAGGAACAATCCAAATATAAAATTAAGAATACCTTTCACAATAGCATAAAAAAGAATAAAATACACACACACAAAGTTCCAGAGTGGTACATTCAAAATTACAAAACATTGCTGAGAGAAATTCTAGAAGACCTAAATAAATGAAGAGGCAGTCCATGTTCATGGGCTAGAATACTCGATATTCTTAAGATGACAATAATCCCCAAATTGATCCAAGGATTCAATGCAATCTCTTTCATATTTCCAAGAGCCTTTTCTGTGTTTTTTGTTTTTTATAGGAATTCAACAACCTGATCCCAAAAACTGTATGGAAATGGGAAATATCTAGAATCACCAAAACAATCTTGAAAAAGAACATAGAAGAATTTCACTTCCCGATTTTTAAATTTACTATAAAACTAGCTATTAAGACATGATATTTGTATTAATGATAACAATATACATCAAAGGAACAGAGTTGAGTCCAGATATGAATTATTATGTTTATAGTGAGTTGATATCAACAAACATACCAAGGAATTCACTGAAGAAATGATACTGGTACAATAAACTATCCATATGCAAAAGGAAAAGAGAGAGAGAGAGAGAGAGAGAGAGAGAGAGAGAGAGAACGGAAGGAAGGAAGGAAGGAATGAAGGAAGGAAGGAAGGAAGGAAGGAAGGAAGGAAGGAAGGAAGGAAGGAAGGGAGGAAGGAAGGAAACATAGTCCTTTAAATTTATGCTATACATAAAAATTAACTCAAATGTAACAAGTAAAACAATATAACATTTAGAAAAAAAAACAGAAAATCTTCAAGACCTTAGAATAAACAAAAGTTTCTTAGCTATGACACCAAAAGCATGATTCATAAAAGAAAATAATTAATAAATTGAACTTCATCAAAATTCAAAATGTTTGTACTTTGAGAGATATCATTGAAAAAATGAAAAGACAACCAACAGACTGGGATAAAATATTTGTAAGACACTTATCTGACAGGGAACTTATAGCCAGAGCATAGAAAGAATTCTTACATCAATAATAAGACAAACAATTCAATTTAAAAATGGCAAAATATTTAAATAGACATTTCACCAAAGATACACAGATGGCTAATAAGAACATACAAATAGAAACTACAATGAGATATGATTTTACTCTCACTAGAATGGCTATAATAAAAAGACAGACAATAAATACTGGCAAAAATGTAAAGAAATTAAAATCCTTATACATTGGTGGTATAAAAGTAAAATGGTATAGTCACTTTGGAAAATAGTTTAGAAGTTCCTCAAAAGCAACAGAAAGTTACCCTATGACCCAGCAATTCCACTCCTAGATATATACCCAAGAGACATAAAAATATATGTGCACACAAAGGCTTGACAATGAATGTTCTTAGCAGAAATATTTATAATAGCCAAACTTTGCAAACAACCTAAATGCCCATCAACTTGTGAATGAATAAGCAAAATGTTGTCTATTCTTACAATGGAATACTATTCACCAATAACAAGGAAAGAACTATAGACACATGTCACAACATTGATGAACCTCAAACACATAATTGTATTGTATGATTCCACTTATATGAAATGTCCAGCAAAGATCCTGTATAATAAAAGTCTAATATGCAAATTGTCCCCTTGGGCAGTCGTTCCACCAGAGTTCCACCACTTGCTATGACGTGTGCTGAGCACCAGGGGGAAGCATGGAATGTGGAGGGCGTGGATAATGCAGCACTGGCAGCTCCAATGGGCCCAGATGAGAGCGGAACCGCAGTGGCATGATGGAGCAGGTGAGCAGGCAGCTCCAGGCCACAGCGGGTACCAGTGGGGGACCGATCGCCCCAGAATCACCCAGCAGACAGCAATCAACGGTGGCAGTGGTTGGGGGTGGGGCCACTGCCTGGCTCCCAGGCACTGAGGGAGCCGGCAAGGGGCCCAGTCCTGACAGATCACCCCGCAGGAGGGATGGTGGAGCCAGTGAGGGGGTGGCACCAGGCCAAGGCAGGGTGCCAGGCGGGGCTGCGAGGCTGGGGGCGCAAGCTGGGGCCCAATCCCCGCAGGCCACCCCGAGGGACCCCACCCATGCCCGCATTTGTGTAAAGCTATAAAAAAGGAAAGTAGATTAGTGGTTGCTGGGGATGGGAATAGGGTCTGGGGAGAGGGGAGTCAGAGGGATTAACAATAAATGCCACGTGAAAGATCATATTGAGATGACAAAATGTTCTAAACCTGGTTTAAAGTGATAGTTGTATTACTTGCTAAATTTACTAAAAAATTTTTAATTGTACACTTGAAAAGAGTGAATTAGCTAATATACCAAACATAGTTTTTTAAAAACTTACAATGTCTAGTTTCATCCTACCTAGAACACAAAAACTATAAATTTGTAGACTCTGGAGTCAAACATATCCAGCTTCAAATATGACTCTATCTCTTGGAAATTTACAACCCTCAGCTGTGAAATAGGATTAATAAGGGTGTCTCCTTGCAAGATCATCTTGAGAATTAAAGGAGGCAGCTAGCCCAGCAAAGTTAGGCATAGAGTGAGTGCTCATTGATCAGCAGAATTATTAACTATATTTCCAAATTACTTCCAAGCTTTTCCAAAAGGAGTTTGGCTGCAGCTCTTTTGGTTAAGTTACTGGCCCTAGACATTCTTAGTTTGGCATATTGTGTTACATTATCTTCATTAACTGTCTCTGCCCCTCCTGCCTACCAAAATTACTTATTCTTCAAGCTCCACTAACCCCTTCAGAGCATTCCCTTTCACTAGGCATGCTTCCCTTCAAAACTCTTCTATAAATTACTATACCCATGGGTCTCACATTGTTGTCATCTACCTTTTCTTGAGTTTACCCCTAGCCTAAGGCTATAGGAGGCATCAAATCATGGGACTCACTTGCAGATTCAGATGTAACTTCAAACCCTTTCTTCCCCACCCTTTCAGGTAGCCAGGCATGTGGTTTGTCAGTATTTACTATCCCTGTATCAGGATTAAGTCTTTACAGAAATACATTTGCATCAAGAAATGCTCAATCATTGTGGATTAAATAAATAAAAATGTTTAGGAAAAGGTAAAAATCCTACAAAATAAATTTTTAAAATTTACCCAACTTATTCTCTGGCCCCTAGACCAGTGGTCGGCAAGCTCATTAGTCAACAGAGCCAAATATAAACAGTACAACGATTGAAATTTCTTTTGAGAGCCAAATTTTTTAAACTTAAACTATATAGGTAGGTACATTGTTATTAACTTAATTCCTAAGGCTTAGGAAGAGCCACACTCAAGGGGCCAAAGAGCCGCATGTGGCTCGAGAGCCGCAGTTTGCCGACCACAGCCCTAGACAAAGAGACCTAAACCTATTTCCTCTTACCCTACTCTCAAGCACCCAAGAAATGAACTCAGTTGGCAAGAAAATAAGCCCAGGTGTGTCAAATACCTAACTTGTAAAGAAATGCTGAACCCCTTGTTCTCCACCCTCTCAGTAAACTGCAAACATTTGGAAGCACTTGTGTGAGTGAAGCAATGCATTGCTGTGGTCGCTATACTCTTCCTCAATAACTTCACAGCTCTGCCTCTTATATAGAAACATATATTGTAAGAAATTCCCCCCTTATTTTACCTCCTATAGGTTTTTCAAATAAAAGATCAGACATTTTCCAGAAGTTCAGACATCAAAATGTCAACCAAAAGACCTGTCTGTATCAAAGGAAGTAACTGCTCTTGCTAAGATTTTTATTCTTCAGACAAGTTCTAACGTGCCCCCTTTCTCTTTTTTAAAATACAACAGATAATGACCTACATCATTCCAATTTTGCCTCGTTTGATAGGATCTTCACTTTTCTCCGTTATTCATTAGTTTTGAGTCTATCAAAGTATCAGTTATTGAAAATTTTGATACACTTCACTGGTTGCCCTGGTTGGAGGTTGGCAGCAGCATTTTTCTGCTTTGTGTCAACACTGTGTGTGACCTTAGATGAGAGTGTCTTAAGAATACACTGAGATCAAAATCCCACCCACCTCACAGGCATGTTGAGAGAATAACTGAGACTCCAAGTGTGAAAATACTTCAGTGACTCGGGATAAAATGCCAATTTATCATTCTGCTCATTTCATTTCTCCCTGGACCCTGAAAGGGTGGGCCCACCAGAGACAAATCCCATTTTGTCCCTTGAAGTTCAAAGGTACTGCCGGGTTAGTAGATTTCATCTTTTTTTTTAATCATTAAGTAGAGGAATGGCCTTCATAAACTAAACTTCATAAACTACCCTTCCACGGAAGGCTTATTCTGAGTCTTGGCTCTAATACTTAAAGCTTTGAGCAAACCACTCAGTGTCCTCATCTGCAAAATGGGAGTATCAAAGGTCATCAAACCCTTAAGTGCTGCTCAGATGCAAATGCTTATTAAATATTTAGTAACTCTCTTTCAAAAGGATGCATGTTCAATATTTGAGGAGCTCTAACACCTCTCAGCGCTATTATTTGCTTCATTGTGTACTTCTAAAAGAGCTCTTCCCTGCCCTCCATCCTTAGCGAGGACTGAATTTTGGGGAAAAAAACACAAGCAAACAAAAAACAGATTATTTTGCAGGATAGAGACAGAGAGAGATAAGGAGACTGATTTACAAATATACCAAAATTGAAACAAGATTTCTTGAATATCTTGCCTGTTATTAGAGTAGAATATGGATGAAGAGGTAAAAAGAAAGCTTCATTACGCCCAAGCCTATTTGACTCTTGCAAAGCTAATTAAACACGTCTTGAGTGTATAAAATATATCATCCCAGATAACCGCATTCTGTTAAGTTCTTCATCTTATTAAGAGCTTCCATTAATGCTTCTTCAACATAAATTTTGAACCCAGACAGTATTATTTGAGAGGCCTCACATCGGAACGACCTAAATCAAGGTGACGAAAGCAGAGATGGGTCAACAAGAAGAGGAATGAGAATGCCATCCTCCATTATTGTCCGGTTCTAATGGGCTCAGCATTGTCTTCTGAAAAAGCACCTTTCTCAGGCCTCTCCAGGCCCGAGGCCCCAGGGACCTGGACACTGACCTAAGGGATTGTCACAGTCCAGAGGCATAAACCCCAAACCCCGGAGTCATCAAGCTGGTGCTCAAAGGCCCTCGCAGACCCTCGAATCTTCAGGCTTTACAGATGAGGAAATGAGGCGCGGATATTCCACGTGTCTGAGGTTATAGATACGGACACATAGTATAGCATTTTGAGAGAAAATAAAGTTAATGTAAGATATTCACCAAAACTTACTTGAGCAGTGAAAATGAAAATAAATACAAATTTCAAAAGTAAACAACAAATGTTATCACTTGCTCTGATTGGTCCGTGCCTTTCATGCTTCCTCTTACCTCCTCCTCTGTGTGAAACACCATCTGGCTCATGCCCGCACCCCTACCCCTTGGATACAGCCTCTCCAATGCATTATTCTCTCCCCTCTTCTGGTGTGAACTTTCACCGGTGGGGCACCCCTCTCCATAAGGTCAAAGGTGAAGCCAAAGTCAACAAGAGCAACACAACCCACCATCAGATTCCACAAGATGACTGGCAACCTGGAACTTGACCAGGTTAACTTTCTTAAAACAAGCTCTGCGTATATAACTTCCCTGAACTTCCAATACTTCCTCCACTATTAACTAAATCAAGGTCATACTTCCTTAAGGAAACTAAAGTTCAAGGTCATTTAGTCAGGTACCAAGGCTCATTGTCTATTATTTCTAGGAGTTCTCAACTTGACTATCTATTGGTGGGAGTTGTACATGAGAGAAAACATCGTATTACAGTAATTAAAAGCAATGCCTCTGGAACCAGAGAGCCTGAGCTTACAACTCAGTTATACCACTTGCTTGTGTATAAACATAGACAAATTACTTTCTCTTCCTGTGCCTTGGTTTACTTTCTATAAAAGGAGGAAAACAACAGGCCACCTTTGTATGGATACTGTAAGCATTAAATAAACAAATACATGCCAAGCACATAGAAGTATGCTTAGCACATAGAAAGCCCTAACTAGTGTAGCTTTTATTATCATACTTGAAAATGTAGGACAGTGATTTGTCCATAACAATAATATTTTTTCTGATTTAAATGTAATTGAATGTTTTTTAAATAGCCCTAAAACTGTATTTTTTAAAAAGTTAGTTTCAAGGAGTTCTGGAATCACAAAAGCTTCACTGAGAACAAGCGTCTTGATAAAAATCGCAGAATGGGTGAAAGGTCAAGACATTATGCTAAGTAAAGTAAGTCAGACACAAAAAGATGAGTTCTGAATGATTCGTATGAGGTCCCAGAGCAGTCAAATTCGTAAACAGAAAGTGGAAATGTGGTTGCCAGGGTATAAGGGGAGGGAGGCAGGAGGAGGGTCGTGTACAGAGACTGGGTTTCAGTTTGGGATGATGAAAATGTTCTGGAGATGGACGGTGGTGATGGCTATACAACAGCATGAATGTACCAATTACACTGAACTATGACCTTAAAAGGGTTAAATGGTAAATTTCATATTATGATATCTAACCACAATAAAAAATGATAAAAGCGTTTTTAAAGTCACAGCAATGTAGAATGTACACTATTTTCCTTGCTTATACGACTCTCTTCAATCTATTAGAAACCAACTTATATTCTTTCTTCTCTTTTATGCTCCTCAGATGAAGGCCAATTTTAATAACTTTATAAAAAATTTATGACCTCACTTTAAATACATACAATGGGAAACTGACCCAACCACAGAAACATTCCTCAGTGTCTCCTTTGCAGGGGCTGCAGCTAGAGAACGGGCTGCAGCTTGCAGGTTTTCCCCAAACAGAAAATCCTGAGCGATGATGGGGAAATTTTCACTGACATTCGTATTAGAGATGACTCTTGTCTTTGTAAAGTAATTTAAAAACAAAAATTGGGCGGGGGGTGAGGATTAAAAAATACTTCATTGACATCCTAAGGGCAATTATATTGACAGAATAATGATCCTTACTTCATTGACATCCTAAGGGCAATTATATTGACAGAATAATGATCCTTACTTTGGGATCATTTAGATAGATAGATAATATCGATTATAGATATAGATATAGATATAGATATAGATTAGATATAGATATAGATATAGATATAGATATAGATATAGATATACACACACACGTATATTTCTAGGGACAATGTGTTGCCTCTGCAGCTCCTTCAGATTCATTAAAGTGCCAATGGAATGACTACGCTGCATACATTTGCGCACTGTGTGAGACACTTCCACTGAAATTCAATTGTGACTGTGAATGCTTCAGACCAGATAGAATTGTAACATGTTCTGCTGCTGGAGTGGGAAGACCAAATAGCTATTTCAGATTCACATTTCCCTTTTCCAATTGATGGTGGGGCTCCCCTGGAACGCCCCCAGGCTACAACAGCTCTAACATTCCAATTCATTTTTGCTGGAAAAGTCTAAATATACCTTCTACTCTACCAGTCACTGTGGTTCCCCTAAGGGTACTTTTGTGTTGAAGTAAGTCACTGAGTAGCAGACCTACAGCTCTTTGTCTTCCAAAGCTCATTGACTAAGAAAATAATACACATAAAGGCAGCCTATTCCAACACTATCCCAAGGGGGAAATAGTCTATTGCCACCCATTTTTAGTGATGGGGGTAGAGAGGCTTAGAGAATAAAATACCTTGGGGGGTCTACAGAAGCCAACACACCAATACTCTGTTTTCATGAAACATGTAAAAGAAAAATCATGGAAATGGTGTGTCTTTAGGAAATAATAGGAGAAGGTACCCACTGTCACTTCGGATTGGGAGAGAGTTAGGAAAAAAGATCCATGGGTAATAGGTGCTTCACTGAATTTGTAACATTGCTTTACTACAATGAAAGGCCATCAACATGGCCATTTGTTACGGTGAGAACACAACCTGTCCGTATGGCGACTGTCAGCGCGCAGAGCTGCAGATCTGAAATGGCGACTGGAAATCTTCCCTGAAGTGTTCGATGACGTGTCTTTCTTCATGGCATTGCGAACTAAATGTTCACTGTCAAGATATAAATATTATAAAATTTGAAGGATAAACAGATTTCTGTGTCAGGTGCCATAGCTGCATCTTATTTTATAAATATTTTCACTTTCACCTGAGTAAAAGCAGCATAATTAGGAAAAAGGCTCAAGAAGCAAGGCATTCGATTTCTGTTTACAGTTTTATAAACACAGCTATGCTTCACTTTCACTGCTATGATCGCAGCTGTAAAATGTCCTTAACACTATTTATTAATAACATGAGTTTATTTAAATTTGTTTCTTTCCTCTGTATATATATATTTCTTTAAAAACAAACATTTTTATCTATTGTAGAGAAACTGAGAAATATTTCACTGATGTCCTCCAAGGCAAAACTTCTTGGGCTTCAAGTTTAAAACATTGAGTGGAGGGACAGGGGGAGAAAGCATTTATGTGACTGGGTGATGGGATTATAAGCAATTTTGTCTTAGAGTTCTCTTACTTTAATATTACAATATGAAGTAAAGCTTAAAAATGATAACAAAATCCTAAATTTATTTGGTGTTTAATATTTCTTTATTTTCCAAAAACACCATCAAAATGGGCAAAGCAAATACAGTTGACCCATTTTATGGTTGAGAATAATGAAGGTCTTAGAGATGGAGACAAAGGAAGGAGGTCAACACATCCATAGGGCACCTCAGCTCAAATAACACACATCTGGAAGCGGGACTTGGCAAAGCAGGCGGTTCACCGGCGCGGCAACCATGGCAGCAGCAGCTCCTTCCCGCGCCCAGGTCAGCCTGAGCAGCCAAACGCCCACCCTCTCACAGGGCCCAGCCCCGCTTCCCCTGGGACCCCTCCTCCAAGCTTCTGGGTTTGAGAACCTCGGTTTCCTCCCTCTGCTCCTCCAGCCTTAGACATGGTAGCTGCTTCCTGTAGTTACTTCGATGTTGCCTCAGTTTCCCCATTTAGATCTCGAGTCCTCTCAACACCTGATTAACTAGTTGCCTTTATGAAAGTCTGTTGAAACAGTGCAGGTGGGTTTGTTTCCTGACTGGGCCCTAATGTAGACATGTTAACCATGTAAGGAGCACTTATTTATACATTTCTGTCAACCCAGTAATACAGGTTACATTGTCAAGTCTCAGCAGACTAAAGACGTGATCATTCACACACGTCCAGGTTCCTGGAGACCTGCTGTGTGCAGCCTTCCGGGGCAGAAGCTGGCTGCCTGGGCACCTCCACGTTCGCCGTCCCAGTGCTAAATGGGCACAGCTTTTCTTCTCACAGACCTCTTAGGGCGGGAGGCCTACCCAGCCCTGGAAACGAAAACATCGCTTCTACATGCAGCTTACTTAGAATTGCCTCCAGTGCCGTACATACGATTATATCCAGGGGCACAAGGCAAATACTCAGATTTTCTGGAACAGTAAAAAGGATCCTGCTAATCTAATACACTTTTAAACATAAGACATTGGGCCAGGCTCAGAAACAAAGCCAGATATGGACCAACATTTCTAAGCTTCAACTTGGTTTATATTCTGCAGAGTTTAACTAACATCCTATTTCTAAAGATTTTAAGAGGTACATGATAGTTGGACAAGAACTCATTCTAGCAAAATAATATTCTGATGAGTTAAGTGTAAATGATTCAGAAATATTCTAAGTATATTTCCCTTGAAACATACAGGGATTTCAAAGTTAATGGAAAAAGTGCTGGCAGCTCACATTTAGAGTTTTTATTGAAACCAGGATGTTTGAATAAACATTAGACATTCAACTAACTCAAACTTAAATGGGTTCAGCAACCCTTAATTATAACCGGCTTGAAGTGATGAGGAAACAGGTCACATGCGAGTCTCAGACAGAAAGCTGTGCTTGGCAGACATACTTCTGTTTCGAGAAACCTCTACAGGCATATTTTGGCAACCAATTGAGATATTAAAACAGGCAGTGAAGTTTTAAACTCAGTCTGGCAAGCACCATGAGAAAATAACTACCAATTGGAAACTTTAAAAAAAATTGTCAGGACTGTAATGATTGAGTTTTGAAAGGATTTTAGAGCAGAACCCAATTTAAAATAAATAAATAAAAAGAATGTCTCCTTTGAATGGGCTAACAATAAGCAAGTCACATAAGAAACTGAGGCGTGGTATGCGTTTGGCTCCTCCTGTCTGTCTGGGCATTGTAATTTGGAGCTGAAAATCAAAATAGCTGGTAAGCAGGAAATGAACAGACTGGTGGTGAAATTTTAATTCTCGGATGCCTAATGCTTGAATTCAGCTCGTAGTGGGCCAAGTGGAACTCCCGTGACCAGGTGGTTAGTTTAAACAGCACAATGGGGATTCCCAATGGCTTGAAAGTCACCCCTGGGGTGTCCAAGTCCTGCTCATAATCGATCAGAACAAAGCTCACCGTGCCGCACTGCTAAGCCTTACACCCCTCAGCCAACCTTAGCTTGTGGCACAATTACTTGGAAGGACTGTTAAAATGCAAATTACTGGGCATCTTCCCCAGAATTTCTGATTTGATGGGTCTGGGTTGGGGTCTTAGAATCTGCATTTCTCACAGGCCCCAGGCATAGCTGGTGCGGCTGGTTTGGGCCATTCTCAGAGACCACGGGCCCGTAAATAGATAAACAATTTTACAACAAAATCATCATAAATACTTTTTAAATTAAATATGGCACACTATAAAGGATTTTAAAAATAAACTGAGAGACATTCTTTCTCTGCTGCTTGACGTCCTGCTGAGAGATATTTTCGGAAATGAAATTAGTCTGACAGCCTGGCCAGGAGCTCAGCTGGGTAGAGCGTTGCCCAATCCACCAAGGTTGCGGGTGCCTTCCCTGGTCAGGGCACATACAAGAAGCAACCAATGAACGCATAAATACGTGACACAACAAATTGATGGCTTTTTCTCTCTTCCTCTCTCTCTCTAAAAAATCAATAAATAATTTTTAAAAAGATTAGTCTGACAGTTTAGAGTCCAAAATTAATCGATCTCTGAAATCTCTGAAATGCGCCTGTTCCAAGTACACCTGTTCCTTGTGAGGCAAACAATGCACAGTTTACCAAACTGCATGGCTCCTCACCACGTGCAAGAGGCAGTGGAGAAAGGTGGGGACAGCGTGTAAACATGCCCACATGCCAAGAAGAGGTACTCCGCGGGCAATGGGGAGTAACTGGAAACGTTTAAGCAGAAAATAACATAACCAGATGGAGCATTCTTTCATAAGTGTAACTTGGAGAATATTGTGGGTGAAGAGCAGGATTCCTGAGAGGGAAATGTGAACTCCTCATAAACAAATAGTTAAATTCAACTGATAAAAATGAAAATCCAACGGTAGTAAGATTAGAAAGGATGTTATTTATTAATTTTGGTTACAAAAACATTCAAAAAGAAATGGACATTGTACACAGCTGTGCTGGGGCCTACTGTAGCTTTCTCAGTTGTGGGTAGAGAGGGGAGAGAAAATTATTTTATATTTAGCAGTGTGGTGTTTTCATTACAGATTTAATATTAAAAGTTTAATGTAAAGGCCAATTGGCCAATTTGCTTCCTGTCCCTGTGAATGGCTGTGTTAATAAATAATGCATATTGTTTAATGAGAAAAAATCATGGTCAAGGTAAAATTGTAAAACATTTTAATGGGATGCCTTTACAAAAGGTCATTGCCCTTTCTAAATACCTCCTGATGATTTCTTCTTCCTAGGAAAGCTGTTTTTAAATACACCCTTAGCACACAATTACTCCAGCAACTTAAGAATATCTAAGTACACTTGGATAGAAATCCAAAGTTATCTTCAAAAATGCTTAGCAAATGGGTACAATGATGACCCACTTCTTAGCCTATCTAATAAAGAGGGAATATGTTAATTGACCCTCACACCATTGCAAAGATGGTGGCGCCCACAGCCACAAGATGGTGGTGCCCAGTTCCTCAGCACCACCAGGGCGGCAGGCACGCGGCAAGGCTGGGCCCATCCCCAAGCCAGCCTGGCCTTGCTGTGCGCCTGTCTCCAGAGTCCCCCAGTCCCCTCAGCCCCCCAACCACCCACGGCCAGCCCGAGGTGCAGGCAAGCCTCAGATGTCAGCTATCCAGCCACCCAGGGCTACCCGAGGCGCAGGTAACCAGGGCTGGCAGAGGCTTGCGCTGCCGGGAGTGGCAGCAGCAAAGGTGTGATGGGGCGTTGCCTTCCCCTGATCGCCAGGTTGCCTTCTGCCCCTGAGGGCTCCCAGACGTGAGAGGGGGCAGGCCAGGCTGAGGGACCCCCCTCCAGTGCATGAATTTTCATGCACCGGGCCTCTAGTGTACTTATAAAGGTCTATGGAGAAGAATAAACTACTATTTCTCATTTTAAAAAGGTAGATAAGGCAGTATCCTGGCAAGATG
Organism: Myotis lucifugus; assembly: GCF_000147115.1. Classification (NCBI taxonomy): domain Eukaryota; kingdom Metazoa; phylum Chordata; class Mammalia; order Chiroptera; family Vespertilionidae; genus Myotis; species Myotis lucifugus. The sequence continues at coordinate 2,416,717 of NW_005871171.1, read as the reverse complement.
GCAAAAAAAGAGTTGCTACATCAAAGGAACACTGAAGAGGATTTGAAAAAGAATTATTTATAAAGATGTGGGCAAGGCCCAGGGAAACCAACAAGGAAGGTGAGGCCCACCAATGCTAGCAATAGCAGGGAGCTCACTCTTTGACCTGGAGGGTAAGGGAAAGAAGTGTTTTCCAAAGGTAGCCTAAGAGTAGCTATAGTTGAAGAAGATGCCCTTTCCCCCCACCCAGCCAGGTTTTACTTCACTTTCCTCTCATTCTTTACTCCCTGCCATTGGCCAAACGCCACAGAAGGTGCTTTCATCCATAAAGTCCACAAAGTCAGTTTTCTGAGGCCAGAACAGGGTAGAAAAGAGTAGAGAGTGGATTGGGGGGCAACTGAAAGCATTAGTAGGTACATGAAATGAAACATTTCTATGGAGCATACTATAATTAAAATAATTCCACCTTCATCCCAATCACACACACACACACACACACACACACACACACACACACACACACACACTTGCTGGTTCTACTCATTAAGAAGGTATTGCTTCTCACAGGTCATTTCTTTCGCTAAAATTTAAGCCTTGGGTTCTCCTATGCCAGTTGAAAGAGTGATGTTGTATGTTTGAATTCCAAGCCCAATATTTCATCATGTTACTTTTTAATATAGCACAAGAACTATACTTGCACTTTGCCAATCATCTTAACTGATTGGGCTTGGAGTTGGGACTGCAAATGGTCAAGCAACAAGTCTAAAAAGCTAAAGTACCATACGTGTATCTGATCATGCAACTCTGAAAAGTAACTAAATGCCTCAATGATTTACAGTGCTTGAGGCTTCGAGTGGCTCATTCAGTAGGCACACCGAGATCATTCTGAGTCCTCGTCTTTTTTTCTCATCACTGATCACAATTCCTCTAATGAGATGAAGGGCTTCTTCTCGGTGAAACAGGGACTCAAGCATGCTTCAAGCAATTGAATTATGATTCTTTTGTACAGGCACTTCACAGATGTCCTACCTTTTACATCCCTCAGGCTTCGGCTGGGGCAGGAACCCACTGGTGTTGTTCACTACTGAAACTCTAGGATTCACACAGCACTTGGCATACAGTCCACATGCTGTGGGTATTTGTGAATAAGTTAACAAATGAACTAGGCAAGCAGCATGGCACTAGGAAGAACACTGAGCTCCGACCAGGACATTTGAGCTGTGGTGTCTTCAGGGAGATCATTTCTAAGAGTGTCAATCTCATCTGCCATAAAGTAGGGATCAAAACCAACCCCACCTGGAGCTGCCAAAGCGTCATGAGAAATAATGCATCTGAAACTAGAGACTGCAAGGCATTCTAAAATATACACTATTTTTACTACTGAAATTGGTTGTCAAACCCCCAAAAATATAGGAGTTCAAAGTACCAACAAAAATGTTATTTCTCTTCTAGAGAGAATACAGAAAGGAAACAACACAAAACAAAAGAAACTTTGTGATGATCTACAACCAACATTCTTTTACATTTGAACTTCAGTCCAAGAGCAAATGCTTGTCTCTATTAAAATTAATGATTACATGTCTTTGAGTCAGTGATTATACTTTTGGGACTTTCTATCTATAGAAATAAATATGCACGAGGACAGCAATGTTTACAATGACAAAATCAACTGCCAACAACCTGAATATCTACCACAAAACTATATAATGTTATAAATTAGGGAATATCTGAACTATAGACTACACTGTACAATACAGTAATCACCAGCCACATGTGGGTACTGAGCACTTGAAATGTGACTAGTCCAAGTCCAGATGTGCTGTGAGTGCAAAATATACATTGAATATCAAAGACTTCGTCTGAAAAATAAGCATGTAAATGTCTCACTAATAATTTTATATTAATTAAATTATGAAATGATCAGGAATGAGACAATGCAATCCCTAGTAAGTGTCAATGGCATTCTTATCAGAAGTAGAAAAAGTAATCTTAACATTTATGTGAAACTACAAAAGACTCAAATAGACAAAGACATATTGAGAAAGAGTAAAGTGGGAGGTATCATGTTACCTGATATCAAACTATATTACAAAGCTACAATAATCAAAACAAACTGGTACTGGCATAAACACAGACATATAGATCAGTGGTATAGAATAGAAAGCCTAGAAATAAATCCTCACTTACATGGTCAATTAAACTAGGATATATCTCCTCGAGGAAGTGAAACAAGATAAAAAATAAACAAATGGGACTATATCAAACTAAAAAAATTTGCACAGCAAAGGAAATCAACAAAACAAATGAATGGGCGAAGATATTTGCAACATCAAATAAGGGAGTAATAGCCACAATTGTATAGAGCTCGTACCACTTAATGCCAAAACATAAATAAAAATGGGCAGAGAACCTAAATAGACATTTCTCCAGAGGACATACAGATGGCCAATAGATATATGAAAAGACACTCAACATCAATAATCATTAGGGAAATTCAAATTATGACCACTATGAGATATCACCTCATACCTATCCAAATGGCTATCATCAATAAATCAACAAACAAGTGTTGGTGATGATTCGGTAAAAAGGGAACCATCGTGCACTGTCGGTGGGAATGCAGACTGGTGCAGCCACTGTGGAAAACAGTATAGAGGTTCCTCAAAGAATTAAAAATAGAGCCGCCATATGACCCATCAATTCCACTTCTGTGTGTTTATCCAAAGAAAATAAAAACACTAATTTGAAAAGATATATGCACCCCTATGTTCATTGCCGCACTACTAGTGATAGCCAAGATATGGAAGCAACCTAAGTGTCCTTCAATAGATAAAAGGTTAAAGAAACTGTGACATATATTTACAATGGAATAGTATTCAGCAATAAAAATAAAGGAAATTTTTCAGTTTACAAAAACATTGATGAATCTAGAAGGTAGTATACCATGAGAAATAAGTCAGACGGAGAAGGATAAGTACCATATGGTCTCACTTATATGTAGAACCTAAAAGAAACAAAATGAAAAAACAAAACAGAGACAGACCCATAGATATAGAGAGCAAGCAGATGGCTGCCACAGGGGAGGGTGGGGAGATAGAAATAAAAAAATTAAATGAAATATAAATGCTGAAATACCTTAGATGTATTGACTTAACTAAAACATTATTAAATCGTTTTTTTCTATTTCTTTTTACTTTTTTTAAAAAGTGGCCACTAAAAAAGTTACAATTACATTTGTGGCTTGCATTGGATTTCTCTTGTGCATAGTGCTATAGATCAAGAACTGGCAAGCTCTTTTTGTAAAGGGCTGGGTAGCAAATATTTTAGGTTTTGCTGGCCATTGATTTTTACAACTACTCAGCTGAGTTGAGATAATATATAAACAAAATGAGTATAACTGTGTCCCAATAAGACTTTACTATGAACACTGAATTTAAATTTCATATAATTTTCACACATCAGGACATATTATTCTCTTTTGATCTTTTCCAAGTATCCTATATAATAAAGAGCTAGTATGCAAATGGTCATCACACTCTCATGCCGTCACGCCCTTAATGGCTCAGGCACTCAACACTGGGGAGAGAGGAATGGGGACCAGCCAGGCACAAATGAGCTCATGAGGGAGGAATGGGGAGCAGCCAGGCTGTGGCCCGGGAGAGGGACAAGCTGCCCACCCCATGGTCCTGGGCACCAACGGGTGTGGCCGGCCCGGGCAAAGCCGGCCTGAGTCCTGAGTGCCTGCGGCCAGCCAGAGGGAGGGAAGCCCAGGTCCTAGGTGCCTGCGACCGGCTGGAGGATGAAATCCTGGGTCCCAGGTACGAGGCAAGGCAGAGGCGGTTAGGGGCGATCAGGCCAGCAGGGGATCATTAGGGGCAATCAGGCAGGCAGGCAGAGGGGTTAGAAGCCAGTGGTCCTGGATTGCTAGAGGCAGTCGGACATCCCCTGAGGGGTCCCGGATTGGAGAGGGTACAGGCCGGACTGAAGGACCCCACCCCTGTGCACAAATTTTGTGCACTGGGCCTCTAGTTTAAAAATATAAAAACTGCCCTAACCAGTTTGGCTCAGTGGATAGAGCATCGGCCTGTGGACTGAAAGGTCCCAGGTTCGATTCCGGTCAAGGGCATGTACCTTGGTTGTGGGCACATCCCCAGTGGGGCGTGTGCAGGAGGTAGCTGATCGATGTTTCTCTCTCATCGATGCTTCTAACTCTCTATCCCTTCCCCTTCCTCTCTGTAAAAAATCAATAAAAATATATTTTTAAAAAAAAACATTCTTAGTTCACAGACCACACAAAAACAGGTGGCAAGACAAATTCAGCCCACAAGCCATAGTTGCAAACACCTGCTTTAGACTATTAAGCAGTATTGAAAAGAATGAATTAAATCTATATGTACTATATATACAGCGTCTAAAACAGCCTATTGCAGAATAACAGACAGGCCAGGGTTTCATGTTTGTAAAAAATAAAAATGCACTATGTCATTATGTTTACCTAATTTTATATGACCAGTGGGCTATGGAAGAATATATGCCAAACTGTCACCATTGCAGATAAAATTGAACTCAAAGAGGAGGCATGTGTCTATATCATGTCTCCCCTAATTACTGTGATGATGCATGATAGTTAAATTTCTGATAAATTTCAAAAACACCAAGGTTCCATCATATACATATGTATATATATGATGTCCCCCCAAAAAATGTTTACACACACTTTGAGTAATTATAAAGGCAGTATTTATTGAAATACATTTCATTTTCAAAATGTAATATAATCTACAGACATTGTGTCTATGTGACTTATTTCACAGAGCCTATTTCCTATATAATAAAAGGCTAATATGCAAATAGATCAAACGGCAGAACAACTGAACAGCCGGTTGCTATGATGTGTGCAGAATATGGTGGGCGTTGGCCGCAGCAGGATGGTGGAGCAGGTGAGCCGGGGTGCCAGACCAAGGAGGGGCGCCAGTCTCTGTCATCAGGGCGAGCCTCTGGTGGTTACTAAAAATTCTTTGCTCCCGCATGCCAGTGCCCAGTGCCATCAGCAGGTGTGAGCAGTGGCTGCCAGCCCTGATTGCCCCTCAGGGCTTCTCCACTTCCTCCTGCTCCTGAGGTGCAATCGGGGCAGCAGCTGCCACTTGCATCTGCTGATGGCGTTGGACCCAATCATTCTGTGCTGTCAGTGGATGTGAGCAGCGGCCGCGGTGGGAGCAGGGCTGCCGGCCGACAGGGGACCGGGAGCTGGGTGGGGGTGCAAAGGATGGGCCGAGACCCACCCCTGTGCCTACTGCAGCCTCACAGCCCACAGTTCCTTTCAAGGTGCACGAATTCGTGCACTGGGCCCCTAATATATATATATATATATATATATATATATATATATATATATATATATATATATATATATCTTTATCACTGAAATGTTGATATTCGTGCTTATTTTCCCTGAAGTATTCTGTTTATCATAAGTGCAAAATCTGGGGAGAAAAATTTAGATCAGAACAAAAACTAATGATAGAAAATATCTTTAAATGATTTTTGCAAAGATATTGTTCTTCTTTGCGTTGTCTTTTCACTTGTTCATATAGTTTGCCTCAAATTCTACCCTTTAAATGTGCACTGTGCCTAAGTTTAAATGCTAGCATTACCTGGGCTCTTGATAAAGGCACAGTGTTCTCATGAGCTGTTATTCCTTTAGGACACACTGAAGAGACTCTACTTAAGGGACACCTCCTCTTTCAGTTTGCACTGGTTACGTGTTTCTGCATAGCAAATACTCCCCAAACCTTAGCGGCCAGAGCAGAAATAAATGCACTCTCCTCGTTTCTGTACAGCAAGAGTTCAGGGGCAGGTTAGCCGTTGCCCTGGCTGTCTGTGAGCCAGGCTGCCTCATTTGAAGGCTTGAGTGAGGCCAGAGGACTCTGCCCAGATGATTCACTCGGATGAGTGCTGGCAGGAGGCTCGGTGCCAGGACACATGGAGCCCTCTGGAGGTCATGTCCTCACGGCGTGGCAGCTGGCTCCCCCGGGGGAGGCAGGTGGAAGCCACAGTGCTTTTTATGGCCTAGACTTGGAAGTCACACTCCACAATACCCTATTGGCTCACAGGTCAGGCCTATTCAATACAAGGGGGACAACACCAGGATTTGGGAAGCAGGAGTGTACAGAGATGACTATGGGCATAGCCTCAGTCTAGCTATTAGCCATGTCTTACAAATGTATATCGGATTAAAACATTCTAGTTTTTATCTAGCTGTATTGCGGGAATAAAAGTTTACATTATATTAAAAACATACTTAAAGTTATATAACTTGCCAAATATATGACAATTCACAAATCAGTGCTTTTAAAACACTTAGAGAACACGGGGTATTTTATACAAGCAAATTACCTATCTGTATAAGCCACACACATGAGTGAATAAATACAAGAAGCAAGGCATTAGATGAAGAAAATTATATTGTGAAAATTACCTGCTTTAGCTTATTATTTTCTTGACAAAGTGATATAGCATAAAAAGTACAAAAATTCATCTGATAAAAATCAGGTTATTATTCAGTATGTAGAATATATTTTTGGAAAAGATCTATGTTTGCACAGAAAAAAGACTGGAAGGATATACACCGACATGAACAGGGGTATGTCTGGGTGTTTGGATTGGACACGATTGCTTTCCTTCTGGCTGATGTGTTTTTATCTATGTTATTCAGAGAACATACATCAATCACTTTTATAATTACAAAAAAACTCATAGTCTGTTTTTCTGGCTTGTGCTATTTCTATTTCCTAAATTGCCTTCTGAAGAGTTTTATTTGAGATCCATAAATCATTCTTACAAACCAAGAAAGGATAGGTTACCTATTCTAACGTTTATCCCTGAGGCTATTAGAAGCTAATTGTGAATCGGTGAAATACAAGGCAAATTTCATTTACATCACCTTACTTATGCTCAATAAGGTCAAAGGTATAGGTTCTGTCTCTTTCTGGTCCATAAAACATGAATTTCTACTTTCAAAGAACATCAACAGTGGTGATAGCTGTTCCCATTAGTCAGTCAGATCGTCTTATGAAATATTGACCCGATAAAACAATGCAACTGAGAAAAACAATAGAGCACAGGTTTTACTGACAAATACATGCACAGGCTTAAATTGTCCCTTACCACCTTTATCACCTCTATACCATGTTATTCAGAAAACTAAAGATTTAAGCTGGCCAAGATCAATGATTTCAAAATGGTTCTTTAGTGCTCCATCAGAAAAAAATACAAATCAAACCAATCATAATTCATATTTGGGTTCATGCCACCTTGGCAGTTACATTTTATGGCAAAATGTACTTTAATTTTATATTCAAACCTTTCCCAGCTTTTCTTAGATAATTCACTTTTTAATTTATGATACTTCCTTGCTCAATTCAAGCTCCATTCACTTTTGGATACTTTGGAAAGATAAATAACTGACATACTCTGCCATTCACGAGTAATGTACTGCCTGTAACTTAATAAAAAATAGGGAGCCAAAGAAATGTATTTGTTTTAGAAATAAATATGTATCATATGTATAAGTAGTAAAATAACAGTAAATTATAAATATGTCATAAAATCCTTTTCTATTTTACTAAGCTTAAATTACATACAATATATTGTTAGGTCATATACATTTTAAGAATGAAATACCTTAGTTGTGGCTTATACTGCATGTAACTATATTTGCATATAAAGTGTGCAAATTAAGTATGATGTTTACATGTTATTACAGGCAGCTACTTTCAGTTCATTGGCAAATATTTAATGTTTTGGTGAAATATTATGTGTCTTTAAAACTCCAATCACCTAAAAGCATGAAAAACAAGGATATCTCCATGTAGCACTTAAAACTGTCCCCAGTGTTCAGGTCATGACATACTGAGTCCTCTTTATGGAAACAGTAACAATAGTAATTTATGGAGGGCTTTCTATGTGCCAGGAACACTGGGGGGGGGGGGTCTTCATGCACGTTCCTATCTAATTTAATCTTATAACTTCCTAGCGAGATAGAAAATATCATCTCCACTCTACAGATGAGAAAGTTCATACTGTTCGGAACCCAGAGCCCATATTCGTACGTGCTACGCCACAGGAAATTAATGTGTGGATTGTGTACTGGGGCCCTTTATACCTGTTTTTCACAATTAATCACAGGTGGGGTCTTTAGCAGGAACATCACTCGCCTGGTCAAAAACTGGAAGCTGCAAGTAGCCTCTCTAGGCCCTGCCTTGCAAAGCCAGCCTTTAAGAAATTTCAAACATTGCTCATCATCCCCCATTTATTCTCTAGATCTGACTGTAAGCAGACTATTTACAGCCTGGTCAGGAATGGCAAATTGTATTACCTTGAGTTAACCAAATGCTATTCTTCCCTGTAATGGCTGGAATGAAATATTATAACAGAAGAAAACAGCAAACAGGAAGATGGCTCTCGCATACCCATCGTGCCAGGCAACTGACCGCACCAGCCAGGCCACTCCTGCTCTTCCACGTCGGTGCGAGTTTCCAATTGGCAGCGAGATGTGTGAGGATCTCTCTCGGGGGCCGCTTCTCAGCAAAGTTCCTGCCCCTGAGAGAGAAGCGCAGGAAGGGGCAGCTCTGTCTTTCCTCCAGGTCTTGCTGTAACTGGATAGAAAACAGATTTCCAAACTGCGATGGAGGTGTCTGTGAGAATGGCTCCATGGACAGGTGAAAGGGCCTGAGTTCCGACCTCTAGGTTCCCTGGTAAGTGAACTTCCTGTCAAAGGCACCCTACTTACTACCAGTGGTTACTAAGTAATGGCTGTATGCTTGAACATTCTAGATCCTTCTTAACTGACTAGTGTCCTAGTTACTACACGTGAGCAACAAATTAACCCCAAACTTAGTGGCATAAAGCAAGGCTTTTTGTGCCGGCCAGTTCTGTGGTCAGGACTCTGTGGACTGGGCACAAGGGGAGCGGCTTTCTTTGCTCCACGCTGTCTGAGGCCTCGCGTGGCGGCTGTAAAGTCCTGGAAGCCCTCGGGTCTTGCAGACTGAGGCTGGAGCTGAAGGCTCAGTCAATCACCTGCCTACGGTTTTGCTGGCTACTGGCTGAGACCTTGGTTGAAGCCATTGTCCGCCTCTCCATGTGGCCTGAGCTTTTTTGAAACATGGTGACTGGGTTCCACGGGTGAGCATCCCAAGAGCGCAAGGCCAGGAAGCTGTCACATCGCCCTTGACGGGCTGCTCAGAGTCGCCCGGTGTGTACGTGGGAGCTCCAACCCCAGGAGCCCCAGGCTGGATTTTGCTGGTCTGAGCAAACCACATGGGTGACTAGAGGGGGGAGACGTGGCGTTATCACTAACTCATGGGGAAGACTCGATGGCGGCCCTATGGGAGAGTTCCCCTTGCCAGCGCTGGCTAGGGCTTATCTAGCAGCCGGGAGGAAAGGAACGAGCTGGGCACGGCCTGCGTGCAGGCCAAGGACACACAGGGCGTCTGGTGAGGCTGGTTAGCCATCAAGGACGTGGGAAACTCCGGTCTGAGCTGCTCTGCTCCTTGTGGCCACTGGCCAGGCAGACGCCATTCCAGTGACTGGGAGGGAACTGGGCTATCCCGTCCCCTGACCCCACACAGTATCACTTCCATCACGTTCTATACTCAAGGAATTTACCCATTTCCATCCAGTTCCAGCAGAGAGAACAAATGAATGTGCCTGTCACCCTGGAAGAACAGCATGTGGCGTGTGCATGGCCAACTTTGGAAATGCAACCTGCCATAGGTCCTTCTGGCCACTGCAATTCACACCCCTGTCACTCACAGCATACACACAGTCCTCACCTGAGACCCTCCAGTCTTAATTACCAAGTCCACTCAAAGGCATGAGCTTGTCCTGAGGATCAGGTTCAGGTACAAATGAGGGTCCTCAGGTGCTTTAATTTAGCCCCTGAAATCTCTTCCACTCCATCCTGAAATCTGCGAGCCAGACCTACCCAGCACTCAGAGGTGGGCAGACAGAATAAATGCCGAGGACCGTCCCACTCACCAAGGCAGGACAGGGCGTGGACTTCATCGCCTGCCCGTGACAGACTAGGGTGCAAACAGGGGCCTGTTCTCACCCCTCACTGGAGCTTAGCCCTGGGAATTCCTCACCACAGCCCAGTTTCCGCCTCAGCCAGCTTTCTTCTTCCATGGAACGGAGCCCACTTAGCAGCTGAGTCGTTTTCATCCTGCTTCCTTCCCAGAATCGAAAGATTCCTTTGTCACTTTGAACTGCCTCTGTCCCTTTCACTCCAGCCTGATATAAATATTTTTAAATTATGTGTATTTTTATGAATTAATTTATCATCCATGTCACTAGCAAAAGCCATACTCCCAAGTCTCCCAAGATGAGTCTTTCTCTATGTTGAGCTTCCCGTAAGGCTGCCAGGAGATGACTCTAAGATCCCTAGAAGCCCCACTGTTGAGTTCAGACACCACCTTAAACTTGTCTGAGGTTACTGAAGGGCGGTTTTGCAGTCCCACCTTTGGTTTTATCTTTGTAATATGTTTCCTTGACATATCCTGGGTTCGCTGTCCACCTGCAAAACATTTCCTTATTTGAGAATCTTAGAAAGTCTAGAATGAGAAACAGTTTTACTTTAAACTTGGCAAAATCTGGCTCGTCTATGTTTTCTTTAACTTTCGCTTGAAAACTGAGTTCATTCAGTGCATTTCCTACTTCCCACACCACGACAGGTGTCCATCCGCGCTGGTAGCCCTATACCCCGCCTCACAGCAGTTCTTGCTGTTCAGCTTCTAGTGGCATTTTTCTCCAGTTTCCTTTAAGGCCTCACCTCTTTGAAGACCAGGAGACTCTGCTACCCACACACCCTTCTCAGGATGCTGCTCCAGACCATCAGTCTCCACTAAGAGCATCTTCATGGCCCTACAATTCCACCTACTTATTTGTCCCAAAGCCACCTCCACACACTTTAGATTGTTACGATTATCTCCTCACTTCAGTACAAAATATGCTCCTGTTATTATGGGTACATACCAAATTACTTCAAAACTCACTGGCATAAAGCAACACACGATTTTGCTCCCAGAATCCTGACAGGGCACAGCAGCAGAGACAGTTTGTCCCTGCCCCAGGGTTCCTTGGATATTGGAAGGAAGACTCCAAGGTTGGGAGATGGAATCACCGGAAGGCTCCCAGGCCTTAGCTTTGGTTAAGAGTCCATCTTGAGCTATTCGCTGCACACCAACACCTGACCCTTCCATGTGTCCTGGCCTTCCTCACACGTGCTTCCTGGGTTCCAAAGCAAGAGTCTTGAGAGAGAACAAGGCCAGGCAGAGCCATGTCGCCTCTTATGAACTAGCTTGGAAATTACCCAGCTCACTTCTGTTATATTCTATTGGTTGAATTACAAAAGTTTAAAGATGAGAGGATGAGGACCTCAGCTACTGATGGGACAAGATCTGCATCATATTGTAAAAGAGCACCTGGGATGGGATATATCGATAGGCATGGCCACTGTGGGAAATGCCGTCCCTACAGGGAGCGTGGAGATCTGTTTGATTGGGAGTACAATAGGCTTTAACCAGTAAGCAGTCCAAAATCACTGACTACAACGCACTGGCTGATTACTCACTGTGTCTGAGCATAGGCTAGGTCATCCAGAACAATGTTATTTTCCTGTGTAAGCCCAGGATTGTTATTTATGTCTTAAAAGTAGTATCCTATATAACAAAAGCCTAATATGCTAAGTGTCTAGTCAACTAATCAAAGCGTAATATGCTAATGAATGCTAAGGCTGCTCAAATGCTCACTATGATGTGCACTGACCACCAGGGGGCAGACGCTCCGACTGGTAGGTTAGCTTGCTGCTGGGGTCTGGCTGATCTGGACTGAGCCAGACACGCCCTGGAGCCCTCCCACTGTCCCTCCCCAGCTGGCCAACCTCCCATGTCCCTTCCCAGCTCCAATTGTGCACCGGTGGGGTCCCTCAGCCTGGCCTGCACCCTCTCGCAATCCGGGACCCCTCAGAGGATTTCGGAGAGCCAGTTTCGACCCCATCCCACAGGCCAGGCAGAGGGACCCCACTGGTGCAAGAATTCATGCAACAGGCCTCTAGTTATTTATAAAAGAGATTTTAATATACCTGATTTCTAAAATATTTTCCATGTGAACTATTCTATAACTGACTTATTTTTAAATAATCACAAATGTTTTCTACCAGTTGTTATCTGTGCAATCTTCATTATGCTCATTTCACAAATTAGGACACTTATGTTTAGATGTTTAGGCAAAGTTATGTAACAGTGTTTACTCTTAAGGTCATTATGGGAATGAAATGATGTATCTAAAAAGCTTAGAGCAAACCTGAAATAGTGCAAGTAGTTAGCAAATATAGCCCAGCATGTAATAGAGTGTTCAGTCAGATTTTGACAACCACACTATTTTGGCCACTTGGGAAACATATATGTTACAAAAGAGGCTACTTTTATTAAAATATTAGCCAAGATATGTGTAACTCCAGTCTCAAATAAGGTAAATATAAATTTTTCTTTTCTGTTATTTTTAATAGAAAATATGTATTGGTACCTGGCCTGGGGTTAAATATTCACATGCATTTGGTACTAACATAAACCTTAAAAGTAGTTTTTAGAACTAAAAATTATTACCTGTATCTATCCTGTGACATTTCTTTCTACACTGCTATAAATTCCCTACATTTTTAATGCTTTACTTTCCTGCACTACCAGGTATGCCAAACAAAAATGTTTAAAAGATCCTGAGGGTTATTAAGAGACGTCATTAATAATTAATAATAAATCACAATGTTAATTTCATGCCCCACATGCCTCTCATCTTGCTCCTGATTGGAAAGAAGCCCTTGTCTGGCCAGCGCAGCCTCCTGTCAGCCCCAGAGCACGGCCAGGGCAGGGCGAGTGCAAAGGCGCTTTCTAATGGAGAGAAAAGATTCCTAAAGAGAGATGGACACAGAAAAATCTCCGAGTCATACTATATCCTTATTCTACTCTTGTCCTTTGAATTGCTTTTCAAAATGTGAAATGGTTTTAAAAATCAAACTGTTCTTTTACTGCCGAAATTTCCAGAGCTACTCTTTGAGAATCACCAAGAAGGATTTGTGAAGCGTTTTCATATATATGCAGCCTTGAGATTCACTTTTATTTCTCTTGCTGTTCTAGCGTTCCCTGGCATACAGTTCAGGGACTGTTGGGATGGACTTACGGGTAATTCACATCAGGTTGTCAGCCAGCCAGCGGGAGGAAGGGCAGCTCTGATCTGGAAAGAGAATAAGGGGATGGAGCCCCGGCAGAAGGCACACTGGGCACCCAGAGGCAGTGCCAGCAGGACGAGGAGAACGCCTGCTGTGGGGTCTCCGGAGGAGGAAGGCACTAGGGCAAAGGGGTAAAGAAGGATGAATTTATTGGGTCATCTGCAAACCAGATGCACTGAGCCCCAAATGGCGCCTGCACCCAGGGACAACGGGGAGTCAGAGGTTTTAAAGGTCTTGAGGCTGGCTTTTTCTGGGCGGGTCAAGAGGAAAGATAATGGTCTTAGCCAGTGGGTGTGGTCTTACTTAGCCAGTGGGTGTGGTCTTAGCCAGTGGGTGTGGTCTTAGCCTGTGGGTGTGGTTTTAGCCAGTGGAATGTGGTCTTAGCCAGTGGGTGTGGTCTTAGCCTGTGGGTGTGGTCTTAGCCAGTGGAATGGGGTCTTAGCCAGTGGGTGTGGTCTTAGCCTGTGGGTGTGGTCTTAGCCTGTGGGTGTGGTTTTAGCCAGTGGAATGTGGTCTTAGCCAGTGGATGTGGTCTTAGCCAGTGGGTGTGGTCTTAGCCAGTGGAATGGGGTCTTAGCCAGTGGGTGTGGTCTTAGCCAGTGGGTGTGGTCTTAGCCAGGGGAATGTGGTCTTAGCCAGGGGACATGTGGTCTTAGCCAGTGGGTGTGGTCTTAACCTGTGGGTGAGGTCCTAGGTGTGGTCTTAGCCTGTGGGTGTGGTCTTAGCCAGTGGACTGTGGTCTTAGCCAGTGGAATGGGGTCTTAGCCAGTGGGTGTGGTCTTAGCCTGTGGGTGTGGTCTTAGCCAGTGGACTGTGGTCTTAGCCAGTGGGTGTGGTCTTAGCCAGTGGGTGGGGTCTAAGCCAGTGGAATGTGGTCTTAGCCAGTGGGTGTGGTCTAAGCCAGTGGAATGTGGTCTTAGCCAGTGGGTGTGGTCTTAGCCAGGGGGATGTGGTCTTAGCCAGTGGGTGTGGTCTTAGCCAGTGGGTGGGGTCTAAGCGAAAGGGAATGTTGGCTGTGAAGTGGCCTGAATGTCAGACCTAACACCTGCAACCTGGACACAGAGGAGGGAAGCCCCAAACACGTTTATCTCACTTTACAGTAGGTATGTAGTGCTACCAGCTCCTGCAGGCCGTTCAACTCATTCCACATGTGAACTCCAGGACACCTGGTCCAGGGACTCCCGCCTAGTGCGACCCGTATCTGGAAAGTGTGGGCAGGGACTGACTCCGGGATGGCACAAAGTTTCACCCCAACTTGCCGATGCTGATCAGACATAGTAGCTTTCACCCTTTTTATTCGATTTTAATTATTTTCGTGCTTTTTTGTTGATTTTAGACAGAGAAGGAGGGAGAGGGAGAGAGAGAGAGAAAAAACAAACAAACACCGATGTGAGAGTGAAACATTGATTGGTTGCCTCCCACACGTGCCCTGGCGGGATGGAGCCTGTGAGCTTTCGGTGTAGGAACAATTCTCCAGCCGCCTGAGCCAGCCGGGCTCACCCTTCTCAGTCGGAACAATGTTGTAAGTGACTGTGAAGCCGTATGTTCCATCTGTGGTTTGTCAGGAAACCACCCAGGTCTGACTTGGGTTCAGGTGGACAAAGTGCCAGCACGGGGGGCCTTCTTTCCCGCTCAGGCCCTGGGGTGGGGGAGGGGGAGGCGGCCATCTCCAGGGACCTTGCCTCGCTCCCATCACTAGGAAGCGCAGGAGCAGCGAGGAGTCCAGGCAGGTGCAGCCGCCTTTGTCGGAAGGACCTTGGCCTTTCACCCCCAGGACATTGGGGAGTAGCAGCATAGCCACCATTGTGCCTGTGCTCAGATGGCTGTGGGCGGGGGCGCAGGGGGCTCGGGGGCAGCCCTGCCTCGCCAGGTGCCTAGAAGCCAGGCTCGCAGTGACCCGCAGGCAGGAGCTGTGTCACGCGGGGTGGGCCGGGCTGTCCTGGGAAACGCGCTGCCTCGCTCAGACCAGCTCGCAGGGGCTTGGAGGCTCGGGCATCGCCTGGCCCGCTCACCTGGCAAATGCGCATCCTACACGCCACACCCTCCGCCCAGGCTCCGGGCCTTAGTGACCAGGTGGGGATCTAGGGAAGGTTCACAGCCAGTCCCTCACCTCTCTGACCTGCTTGCTGCGCCCTGCACTAGGTGTACACAGATCCGCTTTGGATGCGGGAACTGGAACACTGACCAGGAAAGAACAAAGAGCTGTCCCTGCAGAGCCGGCAGCCCGGGGTTGCCTGTGGGATTTATCAGACCTCGATCTGATGCAGGAAATTAAAAATAATAACAACAACAAATCTGCCCACTGGACATTTATTAAAGGAATCTAAAACTATATTACATGTAAGGTGATTAAAATGGATATTTTAACAATTCAATAGTTTAACAAGGTTATTTTTATTAGTTAAATATATATTTGTATATTTAAGTACATGCTTCTGTGTACTTTGTAGATACAAAAACACACATGTATCTAGAGAGAATAAAGGTAGACACGTAGGCAACATGTCTACAAGAAGTAAAAGCAGGTATATTGTTCTCACTATGACAGGAATCTTCTAGATGTTTCTGTAATTAGCTTAAGCAAGGTCCTTCCAGGCAAATGGATTTCTTCCATTCAGGCTGCTCTGTTGACTCACAAGAGTTGAGTGACCATCGCTCCCAGCTTTCCGCTGCTATGCATGCTTTGCTTGACTTCATCCTATCTTTACAGATTGATTATAAATTATGTTCTATGTGCTATTTGCACTCAGCTCTAACTATTGTATTGCATGGAGTTTAATAACCTCTTTCTGAGCAAATGTCCTATATGTAATGAGTGTGTGTGTGGGGGGGGGGAGTTGTTTTGCTTTGTTTTACAAAATTCCAGTAGCATGAACACAAGGAAAGAGGAAGTCTGTTAAAGAATGCACAGGGGGAAATGCTAGACCAGAAAATGCTCAAATGAATGTATCTCCTTATATTTTCAGGTCACAGCCAGCTTGGAAGATAGAGCTTCAAGCTCAGGACTTCCAGTCTCAGCTGTGTCAGTCAAGGGTGTGGGGCCTGAGGCAAGTTCTTTAAGCTCCATGAGCTTCGGTTTCTTCTTCTGTAAAATAGGGAATCAGCTACTGTAACGGGGTTGTTTAGATAAAAAATAAAACGGGCCCCACAGTAAAATAAGTTTGAAGAGTGCTGCCTGAACACCTCATTTTACACCCAGTAAAGTAGAGCGGATGGTGACCACAGCACAGAGCTCCTCAGAGCCTGCATATGCGCATGTGTCTTTTTAATTGCAAATATAATTCGATATTTAGAATTCCACAGAATCACTTCACCTGGAACTCTTTGACGATGAGAGTTCCAGAGATTAGTATTTCTCAAACAATTGGAAAGGGGAGGGGGTGCTGAGGGGCATCCCAGGTCAGCAGAGCCCTTTCATGGTGCACTGGGACCTGTGTGCCGGAGGCAATCGACCAGGACTGGGAAACTACCTGCTAATTCAGGTCACGGAGGCCTGGACTGCACAGTGGCTTCCGTGGCCAGAACTGACAAGTGTACTTTTACTGTATCCCCTGAGAAGAGACTCTGAAAAACAAATTATTAAGTAAATGAATTGAAAAATTTAATCCTCACCCAACGATATGTTTTTTATTGACTTTTAGAGAGAGAAGAAGGGGGAGGGAAGGAACACTGATGTGAGAGAGAAATATAGATTGATTGCCTCACATACTAGCCAGGGATCCAACGAAAAACCTAGGTATGTGCCCTGACCTGGAATCGAACCCGAAACCTTTTGATGTACAGAACGATGCTCCAACCAATTGAGCCACCTGCAGGGGCTAATTTCTTTCTTTTTGAAAATTCTGTCCTCTGAAATGTCCATTATTTTCAAAGGAACTGATAAATAATGCCAAGTTCATTGGCATTTCAAACAGACAATACACTTATCTATTTTAAACCATTATGAGTCATATTTCCATGCAAACATCAGAAGATCACATTTTCAGCTACCAACTAAGGAAAAATCCCTCAGACAATAATAACCTCTTAATTTAAGATTTCTCTTAAAATTATTTTTATAGAATAATGTGGGTGTTATGCTCCTGAAAAACAAAATTACTTTTAATGAAGCAGTTCAACACCAGGGCAGGGAAAGAGCAAAGAGTTTTCTTGAGGTTCCGGTGACAGTTTACATAAAAAGATGTTTTATTTTCTCTTTGCAGGGTGTACACCATCATTTTGTCTTATTATTTCTGACATTCAGTTCATCAAATTAGCATCTTTGTGGGAAACAAAAAAAAAAGCAATTAAGGTTTTTGCTCTTTATTCTTTGGGAGTCAGAGATTTTGCTTTCCCTCAGGATTCTTAATGATGAGGCAGACCTGGACAAACACCAAGTGCATGGATTTTAAAATGCAATAAAGACAGAGCTTTAATAATTTTCAATTACAGTTATTCTGCAATAATGTTAGTGAATCTCACCTAAAAAGTAAATTAGTCATGGAGTATGGAGTGGGAAGCTTTGGGATTGTCTGCCTCTCCCATGTAGAGTCTCAGTGATCCTCCTTGGTGAGGTCCTTTTAAAGATGGCATACATTGTATTTTGTTTCTATGCCTTTTCTGCATTCATGATGCTGTTTCTCTTTTTTAATATACTTTCTAACAAAACACAGCAGTTACAGGGCAGCCATTCAGAGGGATCTATTCAGAGTAAGTATTCACTCACTTGCTGATAAATAGGATATTTTTTTATTTAGATTTAAGAATACTTTTTTTTTCATTTTTAGCAAATGAAACTTAGTACCAATTTTTAAAAACTGCCTCTGGCTTTCATTAGAAAGTTGGTAGGAAAAAGTCTTTCATGTTGCCTTTGCATTAGCAAATCTTGTCTTTCATGTAAGTAAATAGATCATTAATGGGAAAGTGCATAGAATATAGCAAAAGTACACACTCCCAGAAAATATTTTAAATCAAAGTAAAATATGACAAAATGAATAAAGGGCAACACCAATAATTTTCTTTAAAAAAAAAAAGAAGAAGCATTGCCCCCTCATAGGACTTGAAAACAAGTCATTAACTTAGTCATTTTCTATGTCCCCTTTGCAAGAATTTCCAATATTGTGTTCAGATAAATGTTAGATTATTTGTAATCTATCTCCTTGCTCTCCTTGCTCTTGCCATGAATTTAGTTACCGTTGTTAATATTCCTGTCTTAAAATTGAAGAGTATGTCCCAAATTTAACTTGCTGATTAGATTTGTGCAAAACTTACAATGAAACTCGTGACTAGAAAGCTTTGCATTTAAAATTCTAGAACATATTCCAAATATTCATAAGATTTATTGGAAGTGTTCTTGAGTTCAACAACACATAAGTCTGAACTTTTCCCCCAATGAATATCACCAATTTATCCCACAAACCCAAGCCAACATGTTTGAGATGGCAATGCTATGGGAAATTTGACACCTGACAAATTTAGTGGTGTCTGCTCAAGATTAGTGTAAGTTAATGGAGTCCTTTGTTTGTTTGTTTTCAGATCTTATTTAAGGAAAGTATTCGTTTATCCACTTCAGTGGGAAACTAGATTAGGGCAAGATTAAGTGAATTAATTCCAGTGTCTGTAGATACTGTTTCAGCTAGAACAAAAAATTCCTTATGCTGGCATGTCTCAGTGGTTGAGCATCCACCTATGAACCAGGAGGTCATGGTTCGATTCCCAGTCATGGCACATGCCTGGGTTGCAGGTTTGATCCCTAGTAAGGGGCGTGCCAATCAATGATTCTCTCTCATCATTGATATTTCTCTCTCTCCCTCTCCCTTCATCTTTGAATTCAATAAAAATACCCCCAAAAAATTGCTTCTAACTGCCTCCATCTACTAATTTCACTTTATTTTATAAAATGCTTTGGGTTTATTACAATAGCAAATATTTTAACGACAAAACTAAAGAAACAGAATCCACATTTCTCCTTTAATGTGCATATCTCAGCACTACCTCTCTAGATAAGACATGGGAGCTGAATCGCACTAGCTTAATTTAATTTACATAATACACATTTAGGAAGGAATCAATACATGAATATTGGATAAATTATTTTATGAAATAATTCATGCACAATCTTTGCAATGTTAACTTTATTTTAGAACCTTAATTGAAAGCTCTTTACTAAGATATTAAGATAGACTAACATAGTGGTCACATATATTAAGTCCTAAGAGTCCAAGAGAAATGAGTTCAAATTTTGACTCCTGCGATTTCCAGGAAGTTTTAACTGAACATCTCTAGACTTCTGTTTCTTTTATATGGAAATGGAAATAATAATAGTACCTACCTCTTGGATTATTGAGATTACTGAATGAAACAAACACATCTAAAGGCCTCAGACCAGTAGCTGGCATACTTACTGAATTTGAGCTAATAAATAGTGAATTATTGTAATGAATAAGCAGAAGTAATAAGGTACCTTTTGCAATCTTGTCAAAGTTTACCTGGGTCAATAGAAATTATAGTCTGATATAAAATTTAATCTCCTTCAAATCCAGCATTGTACATTTGATTCCACAATTTTCTGTATAATTTGCATGGTCCTGTCTTTATCACTCTCTCTCTCTCCCTGTCTCTAGGGAGATATTGACACAAATTTCTTTGCTATGACAAGATTATTGTTAGTGTCTATAAAAATGCTCAGCAAGAAACATAAATATAAAGCACTACCTGCCAGTGCTAAAGAAAGAATGTCCTAAAGGAAACTGTATCTTAAACAGAACTTGAATATGTACTTAAACCTCCACTTGAATAATTAACATTTTTGTAAACAGTATTTGAACCCCATATTATGCTTGAATCACTATTGAATATTTTTTATCACAGAGATTCATTGTCTCTCATCTGTACTTGGCCTTTATTGAAGATCTTTTCTTAAAAATCTTTTGCAATATTTTTATGTCTCAAAATGTTTACTTTTCCTTGACTTCGCTTTTTGGTCTGGAGATACAGACTAAACAGAGGCACCGAGGAGCACTAAAATATAAGCATTATTTGTTAAATGACCTCTACCCACTTTAGCTTAAGTGAATCTCTTGGCAAATGAGTAGAAAGGTACTGAATATGTCTTTCATTCATGTGTTTTGATTCCCATTGCATAAATAACGTATGTGTGATTACTTCTCTTTCAATACTTATTTTTATTTCCTCTATTTACAGAGAAGTTTAGTTACAGGAAGAATATTGTCCAATATCTTCTACCTGAAGCCACAAGGAATGTCCCGCTAAGCAGGCTCTTTATGTGCGGCCTACTCCTC
This sequence comes from Myotis lucifugus, assembly GCF_000147115.1. Classification (NCBI taxonomy): domain Eukaryota; kingdom Metazoa; phylum Chordata; class Mammalia; order Chiroptera; family Vespertilionidae; genus Myotis; species Myotis lucifugus. The sequence goes on along the minus strand of NW_005871171.1, from coordinate 2,396,176 downwards.
AAGAGAAACTAAGGCAAGAAACACGGGCAATGCACTTGGAAAGCTCAGCGAGGTGCAAAGTAGGTTCCGTTTAAACGTTCTCATCATGACACACACAAGCAGACCTGCACACACCGGAGATTCAGGCTGGTGGGCCACAGGCTACTCAAGGTCTAATGCTCTTCCCAGAGGCTCCTCTGGCTCTGGGGGCCAGAAAATTGAGCTGAATAAATGGGCACCTTCCATTTCATCCACTTGTCTATGCCAAGCCCATCAGGGAGCCCTGTTGTCTAGTCTGCTTGGGCGGCTGTAACAAAACACCGCTGACTGAGTGGCTTTAAAAACAGACTGAGACCTCACAAGCTGCAGGTTCAGTTCCTGGTGAGGACCCTCCTGCTGGCTTGCGGATGGCCAGCTTCTCGCCGAGTGCTCATAAGGCACAGAGAGGAAAGCATGGAAGGACACTAATCCTATCAAGGAGGCCCCACCCGCACGGCCTGATTTAAACATAATTCTCTCTCAAAGGCCCCGCCTCCAAATCCCTTCACAAGGAGTGTTTGGGAGGAGGGATAAGGTCTAAACATATAAATGGTGGGGGACACAGACATTCAGTCTCACACCTGTTGTGATGTATCAGTGAACCACACCTGACTTCCAGAACTCACGGAGGAGAGAAACTTGCAGATCTGAGGGTGCTGGAGCTAATCCCATACAGCAGCTCTCTCCTGGTCATTTCATCAGTGGTGGAGAAAATATAAATAGTGATTTCTTCAGATAAATATGTAGTGAGATTGGATGTCTACATTTTTCAAAGCCATCTAAATGTGTCTCTGTAAATGTATTGATTTTATATCCTTGTAAATGTCGTTTGTGTGCAGTTACATGAATATAACCTGTGCTATTATTTACTCTGGCTTTTAAGAATTATGTGCATGATCAAAATATCAACAGCCTAATAACAAGGGAAAATTGATTTAGAAAAAACAAGAAAATAAATTTATCCCATATTATTATCATAGTTAATTAAGGCTTTCATGCCTTTTAAATTTCTATGTTATCACGAATTATGGGTGTGGTAAAACTCCACAGTTAAAATAACTATCCCATGAGTCCTGTAGTGTCCACTTGGTCCTTTCATGTGCTTCATTCTCAGCCATCTGTGAACGCTAATCCTGTGGCAAACACGGATCAGCAATTCCTTTTTTTTTTTCCTTTTTTGCTCAATCCCTTTACCCCATGGGTCAGCGAGTCTTGAAGCTGATAGTATAAAGCATTAACACACGTGCACTCCTCCATCCAGCCATGTTCAATTGTTATTATTTCTTGTTCAAAGAAGGCACTAAATACTCCTGCAATGGGCATGAGAATTGTTCTGTCCTGAGATTTTGTTGTTGTTGTAGATGTTGTAGATTTTGTTGTTGTTGTTGGTGTTAATCCTCACCAGAGGATATATTTCCCATTGATTTTCTAGAGATTGTGGAAGGGAGGGGAGAAACAGAGAGAAACATTGATATGAGAGAGACACATTGATTGGTTGCCTCCCGCTGGGGTTCAAACCTGCAACCGAGGTTCGTGTCTGTAATCAGAATCAAACCCTCGACCCTTCAGTCCGCGAGGCAACACTCTAACCACTGAACCACACAGACTACAGCCTGAGAAGGAAGTTTTCATGGCTTCACTAGGGCTCTGAAGAGATGAAAAAGAAACCAAGTTCACTATATCTGCAGGAGCCTTTCTGTATAAGGTCTGTCTTTTGAAAGAGTATATAACTAGAATGTTTTAACCAGTGTAAATACCAGTTGGCTGGCAAATGTAGTCATTTATATTAATGTGGTTATTAAAATATTTTAATTTCTTTCTGCCATATTATTTTGTAGATTAAAATACCTAATTCCTTTGCCTTTCCCATGCCGCCCCCATTAAAAAAATTTAAAAACCTACAATTTTACCATGCTTTCTTAACAGAGGAGGAACAATATTAGATGCACCCATGAGCACTTGAACTCTGCTCATGCATGCTGCTGCGGTGGACGATGGCAGCCTTGCTGTTTTCTACCTTCCACCACGCATCAGCCCTTCTCCCGTGTCGGTGCCCTTTCCATTCACCCTCCCAGGCTCTGACAGCCGGCACCGTGGCTGCTCCCCGCCCTCTCCTTCCCGGGCTTCAGTCCCCCGCTGAAGCCCATCTTTTTTTTTAAAATATATTTTATTGATTTTTCACAAAGAGGAAGGGAGAGGGACAGAGAGCTAGAAACATCGATGAGAGAGAAACATCGATCAGCTGCCTCCTGCACGCCCCTAACTGGGGATGTGCCCACAACCAAGGTACATGCCCTTGATTGGAATCGAACCTGGGACCCTTCAGTCCGAAGGCTGATGCTCTCTCCACTGAGCCAAACCGGTTAGGGCATGAAGCCCATCTTTTGTGACGACTTTAGCAGCCTTCCCTAAGGAACGCGTCCTACACCTGCACCTCAGCTTCTCGAAGAGCAGATTGGCCGGTGCCTAAAGGTCCCTTCCAGTTACTTCCCGTGGGTCTCGGCAGAGATTTGTCTTCTTACACCTATTACTACTCTTAGTGGAATGACTGCTTTTTGCAAGTAATCTGTCTTTTCTCTCTAGTTGTTTTTAAGGTTCTCACTTTAACTTTGGTGTGCTATACTTTATGAATGCTGTTTTTAGGTGTTGATTCATTTTTACTTACCTTTCTTAGGATTCTATGTAACTCTTCGGTCTGAAGATCCATGTCTTTAACTAATACTTAAAATGATGGACCATAACATAGCTTTTCTCACGTTCACTACATTCATTTTTTTAAAAAACTCTAGTAAGTGTTTTGGGCCCCTCTCATTTTATCTTCCATGATTTTTAATGTCTCTTCTTATTTTTCAATTATTTATCCTTCAGAACAGTTGTGTTTCTTCTCTCTCTCTCTCTCTCTCTCTCTCTCGCTCTCTCTCTCTCCTCCTCCCCCCTCCCCCCCCCACCCCACCCCCCGCCCATATATCTAATCTGCTAGTTGACTTATCCACTGAGGTTTAACTTTGTGACCATATTTTTCATTTCTGGAACTCCTGATTATAAAAATCAAAAGTGCCAGTTCTTGCCCTTGTACAGAGCGTCAACCCTCAGACTGAAGGGTCTGGGGTCAACCCTCAGACTGAAGGGTCTGGGGTTCGATTCCAGTCAAGGGCATGGATCTCGGTTGCAGGCTTAATCCGGCCCTGGTCAGGGCACACATGCAGGAGGCAACCAATCGATTCTCTCTCTCTCTCTCTCTCTCTCTCTCTCTCTCTCTCTCTCCCACCCCTCCCTTGCACTCTTTCTAAAAATCAGTGGAAAAATATCCTCGAGTGAGGATTAACAAAAAGAAAAAAATTATGCCTGTTCTTTTATTCCGACTGTCCACTTTCATTCATGAAGTCTTTAATCACTTTAATCCGACTTAATACCCTTTTATAACCTCAAGTTCACCTCTGTTTTGACCTCCTGTTTGTAGAATCAGCTGATTCTCCCTCAGAGCAGATCTTCAGCTGAGATTATTTTCCACGGGAGGCCTGTGCATTAGCAGTGATGGACACGACTGCGCGTGGCCATCATTTGGTCTGGTAAGTGGTCAGGCTGCGTGCTGCGTTCCCGGTCCGTGTTCAGAACCCAGCCCTTGGCTCTAAGGGTCACACAGGGGTCCGCTGCCCTGCTACGCGCTCTGGGTGACGCCCGTGTCTAAGGCCGCAGCGGGGCTTAAAGGGCCACAGAATGGAAGCAGATACACAGCTCATCGGTGATACTGAAATACAGCAGGAGGAGTAACAGGGAAACGTGTCAGAAAAGACTGATTGGGGGTAAGGTTCATTTTTAAAAGTTAAGAAACTCCAGCACTGACAGCCATGCTGGCCTGATGCTGGCCGGGCCCTTGCAGCTGTGACATGTGCTGTACACTCCACTTCCCACGGCCACTCAGGCTCCTTCCCAGTGTTGTCTCCGCACCCCAGCAGGCTGCCCTCAGCAGGCTGCCCCCAGCGGGCTGCCCCCAGCGGGCTGCCCCCAGCGGGCTGCCCCCAGCGGGCTGCCCCAGGGCCTCCCCAGGATCCCACTGTCTGCTCGGCAGAGGGAGGAACCGGATGCTTTGTAAGATTCCTTATGTATGTTTACCTAGATTTATTTTTTCAAATGAGAACATGGCCTATCACAACCGATGTTGACAAACATTAAAGTGTAAAGAACAACAGGAAAACACATTTAAATCTAAAATGGTACCTGTGACTGATTTTTGACTAGTGTTAATTACTGTATAAATTAAATGTCAGGATAACTATAATTGATTCTAACATATATATTAGACTCACCCAAGGATATTTTCCCCATTGATTTTTAGAGAGAGTGGAAGGGAGGGGAAAGAGAGAGAAAGAGAGAGAGAGAGAGAGAGAGAGAGAGAGAGAGAGAGAGAGAGATGGATGTGAGAAACACACGGATTGGTTGCCTCCCAAACGCACCCCCCCCTAGGGCTGGGGATCGAACCTGCCGCCCAGGCATGTGCCTTTGGCTGGGAATCAAACCTGTGACTCTGGTGCAGAGCCCGATGCTCTAACACAGTGGTTCTCAACCTTCTGGCCCTTTAAATACAGTTCCTCATGTTGTGGTGACCCCCAACCATAAAATTATTTTCATTGCAGAGAAAGATAAATACCACATGATCTCACTCATTTGTGGAATATAGAGAACTACATAGACTGATGAACAGGGACAGATCCAAAGACAGAGAAGCAGCAATCAGACTATCAATCCCCAGAGGGAAAGTAGGGGAGGGTGGGGGTAAGGGGAAGAGATCAACCAAAGGACTTGTATGCATGCATATAAGCCAAACCAATGGACATGGACAACAGGGGGATGAGAACATGAGTGGGGGGGAGGTTGGGGGTTAATGGGGGGATGAGGACACATTTGTAATACCGTAACCAATAAAGAAATTTAAAAAAATTATTTTCATTGCTACTTCATAACTGTAATGTTGCTACTGTTATGAATCATAATGTAAATATCTGATATGCAGGATGGTCTTAGGCGACCCCTATGAAAGGGTCGTTCGACCGCCAAAGGGGTCACGACCCACAGGTTGAGAACCGCTGCTCTAACAAGTGAGCAATACTGGCCAGAGCTGATTCTAATATATTTTAAAGGCTTTAAATTATATAGTGTAAACTATAATTGAATGAAACTGATGATCCAGGAAGATGTGCCAGATTCATTTTTCTCATCTCACCTAACACACTGCAGGCTGCCTCAGTGTAAGAGGCGTGGATCCAGATGCGTTCCGGTAAATTCTCCACGCCTCTGGCTTCCCTCTTCATGGCAATGTATGAGCAGAGTGGCTCTCGGAGAGAGCACAGGGAACCCTCCCCGGCCCGCCCACCACCTCCTGTCAGTTCCCAGGACAAATCTATCTTCTCTTGTCTCTTTATGGGCTAGCAAAAGAAATTGGAGAAGAATTAAAATGTTAATTTACACCCAGAAATAACTCAAATGAAAAAGCCTGAAGTGAGAGCAGCGCTGCAGGCTGGTAAGGAACAGCTCCCACTGCCCAACAGATTAAACCAGCACCTGCCCCGGGCCCCGGAGGCCACTCGGTGGCAATCCCAGCTCCTTCCCAAGGTTATTGTCAACCACAGACAGCCCTGCACGAAATCTGCATTCCAGCCACACTGAGATGATTCCCAGTTTATGATACATAATCTGCTTTTCTGTCACATATTTCCTCAAGTTTTCTCTCCCTTTATATGCACTTGTCCTGGGCATGAGCAGAGCAGGAACGACGGCCCGGTCCAGAGAGCCCAGGTGCCTAGCAATGGGCAAACGACCAGCGCTGGCATGACCACTCCCTGAAGCATCAACCCCTGAAGATGACACCTAGGCCTCCTTGTGTTTCAGCTCCAGGCCCAGAGAAGCAGCAAAACCAGACAGAGCAAGGCCACGCTGCCGCAGGGCCGGCTGCAATGACTAACGACCCTGCCCCGGTGCGGACCCATCCGTGGAGACCACCACCCGAGGAGACTCTCCTGGAAATACATGAATATTCTACGAGATCCTCCTAGAGACCTCAGGTAAAAGCCCCAGGAGGACTCAGCGCAGCTCTCTCTAGGACGCTAGCACCTGTCCCGCCTCCTCCCTCCAGGCGCCTTTTCCTGGCCTCTCTCTTTCTCCTCAGCTCCAAGGGCCCTGCCTTTGCTCCCTGAGCCCATTTCTTCTACGCCTCACTTCTACCTCTGCCACTTTCTAAATGAACTTGCTCTTATAGTCTGAGTCTTGGCTCTAAAGGCTTTCTTAGCTGTAACTCAAGTACCGAAGTTGCTGACCCCAGGTCAGGTCTGACCCCACCGGCCTAACCGGTGCCTCTCACACCAGCACACTCACCTAGGCCACACCCCGCAGCCTTACTGCAACATCCCCAATACCAACAGCTCGAGACCTGGTATAGTGGCTACCTTCTCCCTGAACACACTAGCAGGTGAGCTATCTTTCTCTTTCTTTTGAATCCAGTTAACATTTAATTTGGGTCTTTTATATATCATTTTAAATAGTCTCCATTTTATGCTGTTTTATATATATATATATGCTGTGTCTCACCCACCCACAAAGGATTTTAAGCTCTTAGTGGCAGAAATGTGCTTTATTCAACCTCACACTTGCACCCAGCCCTCAAGGCAATGCGTTGCACCTCGTGGGCGGTTGGCACTGGCAGAAGCTGCCCGTCCACGGCGCAGGCTCTGTGAGTGAGCTGTGGCTGTCACTCAGGTTGGAAGTAATATTTGCAATTCAATGTGAACTCTTCATAAAATAGCTCTTATTAGCCAAGGATTTTTGTGAGTCATTAACAGGTAGCAACAGTACTAGGAATTAATTTTAATAATATGTCTGTTATAAAATGCAAAGACTAGCTCAACCAAAACATGTATATCCCAGGCAAGTGCACCTTTTGATAACCACAATGGCCACAGCTGAGTTTGAACACTTCTCCCTTAGTGTGATTGCTCCGAAGTCTGCAAGCTCACCGGGAGCTCCTTAGAAACGCAGACCTCAGGGTGGCCTCCAGACCTGGGAATCGGATCTGCATTGTATCAAACATGCAGATAGAAGTGGAAAGGCCCTGGCTTACATGTTTGAGTGGACATTTACTAAAATTTTAATATCCACTTATTTCCATTTATTTGGACACATGGGCATATCATAAAAACTTATTCAGTATGTTTAGTAGAATGTAAAGTCAGGAAGTTAATTGCATATTATATAAACACAAAATAAAAAGAAATTAAATTACCCTATCAAATCACTGGTTCTTACATTTTCCAAAAGCAGCACAGGGAAGTGGTTAAGAAGCACCAACGGCATGGAAATTTCTCTTCTTGTGAAAGGAGTGAGCGCACTAAATATCAACATGACATGGTTGAAGCTGGCAGGCGGTTCCCAGGTGGGGCTCATGAAATCCAAAGTGTTTCATTCAAGTCTTCAAGGGGAAGCAGCTGCTCTCTAACCTCTGAGGACAGACCCAGAAGACCTGAGAAGAGTAAAAATATGGTCTCCTGCCATGCTGACACCCTTAATTATGGCTTTTGAGCTCTTGATGTTCTGACACATAAATAGCTAGAAATTTGCTTTTTCACTTTGTGCACTTGCAAGTTGGAAATGTCATCAGGTTCCATCAAGATTGAAATGGGGTCCAATTTGCTAAAAATGCCTCATGCATAAGGAGGCTGGTGCTCTCCCCCACCCGGAGGCAGCTGCACAGTGCGCTCTGCACCTTGCACCCCTGCAGGGGAGGCAGGGACACGCCCTGGGCACTGGGGAGGCAGCAGGGCTGCAGGCTCTGCCCCTGCATGGGGAGCATGGGCCCTCAGTCAGGTCCACACTCAGACGGAGCGTGCACTGGCCAGAGTGCTGATGCACGCACTGCACCCACGGCACTCCTGAGCACAGATCACATCCTGCCACCGGGCATCCCAAACAAAGGCAGACGGCTAATGGCAAAACCAATTGCCGTTTTATGTCCCTTTTGCTTTTAACAAGGTATAACATTAACAACTTTTCTGTTTAACAATGAAAAAAAAGTGAACTAGTCAAGAGAATGACTACCTTCTTATAATCCCACCTTGTCTTTCTCATTTCACTGGGATTACATTTCCCTTGATTTTGCCAAAAATCTCTCCCTGAATAAGATTCTGCACCCAATGCAAACTTTGAAAAGGACTTGCGTTGCTCTCCTGGTAGACACGTTGTGATTTCCTTCTCCAGGGCGGATCCTTTTATCCTGCTGCTCTTCCCCGGAATCCACACAGAAATACTATTGATTAAAATATTTTTATTGATTTTTAGAGAGAGAGGACAGGAGAGGGAGAGAGAAACATCAATGTGAGAGCTTAACATCGATCAGCTGCCTCCTACATGCCCCCTACTGGGAGCCCTCAGCCTGGGCATGTGCCCTGACCTGCACAGGACAGTGCCCAACCAACTGAGCCACCCAGCCAGCACCGGCATACTATTTAAATGCTCAGTGTGTGGAGACGGCCACCAGGAGCCTGCATGGGAGGAATCTCTGCTGCCCAGCAATTCAGCCGCAGGGAACAGTCCTTAGATGATTTCCCAGGAGGAGCCTGGGAGCCAGAGCCACCCACTCCCGCCGAGGCTGCACAGAGGCCTGGGCACACAGCTCCTACGCAGGACCCCAAAGCACAACTTTTGTGAAATCTCTTGTTGTGTCCAAAATCTCATAACAATTTTGCTTTTTAAAATAGCTGCTTATTTGAAAGATGTTTGGAAATATTTTAAGCTCCTTGCCACGTAGGAAAATGGCAGTCTTTGAAGGCTGCCCAGCTCTTCTTACTGGGGTTTCACACCATCCTCTCCACGGCGAACATCTTTGAAGCTGTACATGGCGCCCAGTGCTGTCACTTCTACCAGCGTCACCAAAATATTTACATCCAACTTTCATCGACTATCCACTGTATGTCAGGTACCAGGCAAACCCTCTGAACACAGGACTCGTTAGTCTCAACGTACAGATGTGGAAACTGAGGTTTAGAAAAGTTAAATAATGAGTGCTTTCTATTACAACACACACAAAAACAGGTTTTTGCTGATGACTATGATAGAGTACCTGATTACATTTTTAAAATTTATTTTATTTTTCAATTACAGTACTTTCAATATTATTTTGTACTAGTTTCAGGTGTACAGCGTAGTGGTTAGACAACCATAAACTTACACAGTGTCCCCCCGATATTCCCAGTCCCCACCTGGCACATCCATAGTTATTACAATATCACTGACCACATTCCCTGCACTGTACCTTGCATCCCATGACTATTTTGTAGCCACCAGTTTGCCTTTCTCAACCCCTTGCCCTTTGTCACCCAGCTGCCCCACCCTCCTTTCTGGCACCCAGCAGTCTCATCTCTACATCTGCGTGTTTTTCCTATTTTGTTTGTTCCTCTATTTTGCTCTTTACATATAAAGAACATAATGTGGCATTTGTCTTTCTTTGTCTGGCTTATTTTACTTAACATGATACCCTCTAGGTCAGGGGTGAGCAAACTTTTTGACTCGAGGGCCACAATGGGTTCTTAAACTGGACCGGAGGGCCGGAACAAAAGCATGGATGGAGTGTTTGTGTGAATTAATATAAATTCAAAGTAAACATCATTACATAAAAGGGTACGGTCTTTTTTTTTTTAGTTTTATTCATTTCAAACGGGCCAGATCCAGTCCGCAGGCCGTAGTTTGCCCACGGCTGCTCTAGGTCCATCCATGCTGTCACAAATGGAACAAGTTCATAATTTTTATGGCCAAATACTATTCCATTGTCTATGCCTACCACACTTTTTGTCCACTCATGTATTGATGGGCACTTGGGCTGCTTCTAAACCTTGGCTATTGTGAATAACGCTGCAATGAACATACGGGTGCATACATGCTTTTGAATTAGAGTTTGGGGGTTTCTTCAGATATATTCCCAGAAGTGAGATTGCTGGTTACATTTTTAATTCTTTGAGGCCCCTCCAAGCTGTTTTCTATAGTGGCTGCCTCGATCTGTATTCCCACTGTCATATTTGTTCTTCATACAACCTGTAAGGACTTTATCAGAATCTCACATTCAAAAGAGGAAACTAAGACTACCAGCTTAACATCACGCGGTTAATAAATAGGGAATAATCAATTAAAGATCTTCTGACTCTGAGGACATTGGGTTTCCTGTTCTACCATAGATGCTTATATCATTTCCAGCAATTTCTAGGAATCAATGATATAAAAAGAAGCCTAAATCAACCAATAGAAAATGAAGAAACTTGGAGTCTTTATTGTCATGCATATAGTCTCAGAATGAAGGTCAAGGCATAAAAATTCAGTGACCTGCATTGTAAAAAAATTAGAAATTCCATTAGTAACTATCACAATTTAATGATGTTCATTTTTCTGTAAGAATGAGTGATTGTTACAGGTAATTATAGCAACCTCTTAATTTCTAATACTATTTTTTCAAGTGCATTTTCCTAAAGATGAGGTGCCTTTTTTAGCTGCCAGTAACTAAGAGGTTGAGTAAGATTTTTGCCATGAAGAAGTGTCCTATCTTCAGAGCTGTCTAATACAAGAGTGAGCTAACTTGTACCCTAGTAAGTTCTCTGTCCCTAAGGGACTCCAAGTAGAAACTAGATGGCAACTTGTCAAAGATACAACAAAAGAGATTTAAAAAATTTTAGGGTGATAGGCTTTTTAAGAATATCATAAAAGCAATGGACATTATATATATACTAGAGGCCCGGTGCACAAAAATTTGTGCACTCGGGGGGGAACGGGGGGTCCCTCAGCCCGGCCTGTGCCCTCTCGCAGTCTGGGACCCCTCGGGAGATAACGACCTGCTGGCTTAGGCCTGCTCCTGGGTAGCAGAGGGCAGGCCCAATCCCTAGGTGCAGCCCCTGGTCGGGCTCAGAGCAGGGCTGATTGGGGAGTTGAGGTGCCGCCCCCTGTCACTCACAGAGCAGGGCCAATCAGGGGGTTGGGGCGCTGACCCCTGTCACACACAGAGCAGGGCCCATCAGGGAGTTGGGGAGCTGTGAACCAGGAATTGTATGGATGAAGACTAGATATATCTGAGAAATACATTTTGAATCTGAGTGATCAAATATGTCTATTTCTTATAAATTATAACACTGTAACTGGTGATATCTAATGTGGATCCTGGTGTGGGGAGTGGGGCACTATTGGTG
>NW_005871171.1:2376812-2384845 GCF_000147115.1 Myotis lucifugus | reverse complement strand
CAGGGCTGATCAGGGGAGGTTGGGGCGCTCTTTCCCTGTCACGAACAGAGCAGGGCAGGATAGGGAGGTTGTGGCCCCGCCCCTGTCACACACAGAGCCACAGGGCGATCAGGGGGTTTGGGTGCTGCCCCCTGTCATGCTGATCCCGGTGCCGGGAGCCTCGCTGCTCCGCTGATCCCGGTGCTGGGAGGCATATTACCCTTTTACTTTATAGAATAGAGGCCTGGTGCATGGGTGGGGGCCGGCTGGTTTGCCCTGAAGGGTGTCCTGGATCAGGGTGGGGGGGTCCCCACTGGGGTGCCTGGCCAGTCTGGGTGAGGGACTGAGGGCTGTTTTCTGGGTGGCGAGTGACTAAAGCTTCCAACCGCTCCTTGTTTTCTTTTTATTCTGGGCCAGTTTAGCTCTGAGGCCTCGCTGCTGAAAACATCGATACAAAGTTTCAGTCTGCCTGGCTTTCAGTCCAGCTGGTTTCTGGAGTTTTGTTTATCTTCTTATTTGCAACATAGTATATAGTTGCTTAGAGTTGTAACTCAGAGGCCAGCAAGTGAGGCGGGGAACGTTGGAGTCCGCAGCAAGCAAGCCTCATGTTCGCTTCCAGCTGCCTGGCTGCCGGCCGCCATCTTGGCTGACAGTTAATTTGCATATACTCACTGATTAGCCAATGAAAAGGGTAGCGGTCGTATGCTAATTACCATGTTTCTCTTTTATTAGTGTAGATATATATATATAGATAGATATATATCTATCTATATATATATATATAGATAGATAGATAGATAGATAGATAGATAGATATCTATCTATCTATATATATATTGCAAATGCTGGGGTAAGAAGCTTTGCTCAGCCATGTCTATGGCAGGAGCTCACGTGGCTTGGGATGAACTCCATACATTGAGGTGTAGACAACATGTAAGCTGGAAAGCTTTGTCCCACCTCCCTCCCTCAAGCTGGTTTCCAAATACACATGGAAAAAGCGGTTGCAACCTGACATATTTTGTTTGGCCTACCTACAATTAGCTTTCTTTTTTAAAAAATGTGTTAAATCAGGAGTTCTCACATAAAAATTCAGATTTCTAGCTTCTTCTGGAAAAATATCAGTGGCTCAGGTCACCAGTCCTGCGTTCCAGGAGGATACCAATTTGCTGAAGCTGAGTGGAGGCCACCGACCACACCTTCAGCTGGGCAGTGCCAGTTTGCCATGCCCACACTGCTCACTAGCGCCACCCTCAGCCTGTTCTACTCACTTACATTTCCTATTTCACTACACATTTGAGTTTGCAATCCCTGAAATAGAAGAATGGGTTCTGGAAAAAAAAAAAAATCCATATTGGCTGTCAGAGGGGCTGAAATGCTTCTGTTTCGCCATAGTCCCTCTCAATAAGTCCCTCTCACAACGTGTAAGGGAGGGAAAAGATGACCTGGGGGCCAACTCTAATATAAGAGCAGAGAAACCTACGCCTTTTGCAGCCAGAGCCAAATGCACCCACTAATTTGAACTCTGCATGCTCGTGTGGTCCTGAGGACTCCAGAGGCGCAGGTAGATGCATCAGGGACCAAAGAGAAGATGCGGCCCTTTGAACCGGGATCTCACACTCTAGGCCCTTTGATTGTGAGTTTGAACTTGGAACTGTTTGCACAGAAAGAGCGAAGGATTCTCCCTCCTTTGCCCTGTTCTCCTTTAGACCAGAACCTTCAGCTCATTGGTCCAGGAGGGAAGAAGCTTCTGGAAAGAGGAAGGGACCTGAAATGGAGATGTTCCTCTGCTGCCTGTCATTCCATTACAAACCAGGATTCCCAGGAAAATGCCAGGCGCGTGCAGAGAAGTGGCGACAGGCGGTCCTCACATGTCGCAGAGCTACACTTCAGCACTTCATGCACGGACAACTGTAACATCCCATTCGGATGCCAGGCTCAGGTGTTTTCACACCAATAGATGACCAGGCATTTCCCGCAGCCTCCTCGTGGTGTTGTTGAATTGCATCTGACTGGCAGCATATAGCCATTGACTTGAAAGTTGTGTTGGTTCCTACCCTATTATTACTGACAACAGAGACTAGTAATAAAATTTGTAGATCATAAACTTAATCCATATAAGATAAAGATGGGATCACTAAACATCCTGAAAAGAGAAATCATTTCACCTCAGTTGGATGCTCATTGGACTTAAACTTATGTTAAAAATGAAGAGAAAGACCTAATCACAAAATATATAGGAAATACTGAAAATATATCAAAGAGAGAAAACAGTAGATGAAAATTTATTTCTAAAAGTCTGGTATTGGAATCCTGCCAAATCTTCCTAACTTGTGTTATAAACTCTCATAGCTTACAAGCGGTAGTCAACTTCCCCACCTTCCACACTTTGTTTATGTTTGCAGGAGGCAATGGATGTGAAGTCAGGGAATTATAATTTTACTTTTATTGGTAATTGATTTTTCTGCTTTATTCAAGTCACATAACCTTTCTAGTTTGTTTCCTCACCTGTCAAATAAAGAATTCTATTATCCCAGGAGTACCTGATGGACAAAATTCAGTACTAGATATTAAGATACTTGGAAAAGGCAAAATACTCTTTAAATGTGAGGTGTTATTACAATACTATAGGCCTGGTGCACAGATTCGTGCATGGGTGGGGTCCCTCAGCCTGGCCTGCACCCTCTCACAGTCCAGCACTGGGCCAAAACTGGCAGTCCGACATCTCCCTGAGGGATGTAGCAGTGCTGAAGCAGCAGGCGGCTGGGGAGGAGTCCCAGCTGGGGCCAGATGCAGCTCTGCTGCCACTCATCCCGCCCCCACTGTGGGAGCGCACTGACCACCAGGGAGCAGTTCCTGCATTGAGCCTCTGCCGCCTGGTGGTCAGTGTGCATCATAGCGACCAGTCGACTGGTTGTTCCGGTCATTTGGTCATAATGGTCACTTAAGCTTTTATATATATAGATGAGTGTGGTTGTAGCCCTGGCCAGGTGGCTCAGTTGTTTGGAGTATTGTCCAGTATATTAAAAGGTGGTGGGTTCATTTCCTGGTCAGGGCACATACCTAGGTGTAGGTGAGGTTTGATCCCAGTTGGGGCATATATGGACCAATCGATGATTCCCTCTCTCTCTCTCTCTCTCTCTCTCTCTCTCCCCGCCCCCAAAATTAAAAATAAGATATGAATGTAGTTGTATAGATAATGTTTATCATCAGTATAATAAAAGCCTAATATGCAAATTGTTCGACCAGGAGTTTGACCTCTCGCTATGATGTGCGCTGATCACCAGGGGATGGTCCGGAACATGGCAGATGTCAGCAACACAGCACTGGCAGCAGGTGGCAGTGGAGGTGCTGCTGGCCCTGACGGGCCCCAACGAGAGCAGGACCACTGCCCAGCTCCCAGGCACTGAGGGACCCAGGTGGGGGGCCCAGCCCCGATTGGTCGCCCCGCAGTTAATATGGTGGAGTAGGTGAGGGGGTGGCATCAGGCCACGGTGGGGTGCCAGGCGGGGCCACGGGGCTGCAAGGCTGGGGCCACGAGCTGGGGCTGCGGGCCTGGAAGCACGAGCTGGGGCCCAATCCCCACAGGCCACCCCAAGGGACTCCATCTGTGCATGAATTCATGCACTGGGCCTCTAGTGTCATATAAAACATAACTCATAAACAAGGAAGTTACATCTTTTCTCAAAGACATTTTAAAAATCAAATTACAGGTTTATTTAATCTTATTCTATAATCTTTTTAAAAGATTCTTTTAATTTTTTTTTTCATTAAAGAATGCTCCTAGTATTTCTCCAGGTAAAACAATCAACATGCAATTTAGAAGATTATAATCTTTAAATACCATATTGGGGCGGAGGGTGGGGTGGGAACTGGAAGGAGGGGAGTTATGTGGGGGGGGAAGAGGAACAAATGTAATCTGAACAATAAAAATTTAATTAAAAAAAAAAAAAAAAAAAAGAATGCTCCTAATATTTCTCCAGGTAAAACAATCAACATGCAATTTAGAAGATTATAATCTTTAAATACCATATTGGTTTACTTTTTCCATCCTGTCATTTGTTATTATAACATTTGTAGCTTTAAATATCAGTCCCATCTTATTTATAACAACATTGGATAACACTACTCATTCATCTATTTAAGAATGGCAATTTGGAGGAGGGGTAGCTATGGAATGGCAATTTGTCATGCACAGCAGTTCTAGTTAAATAGCCTCAGCTCCACGTTACTACACCATCTTGTGTATTCTCCCTGCCTCAGACTAAATGTCTTTTAAACCATAATAATCCACCAGATCAAAATTCAGCTGCTTACGAAAGTGAGAAAATAGTGATTTACATGTTACACTTTAAAAGCTTCATCAAAGCTGTAATAATTTTGTTGGATAAACAATGTGATTCTTGAGATTAATAAGAATTTCTAAATATGAACAATATGTACCCTGAGGAAAATATTATCTAACAAGGAACTGATAAATTATGTTGGGCAAATAACCTGCATACTAAAATGTGTGGAGTGCAGACAGGAAATTAAATATTGAAATGTGTAAAGAGTACACAGTTTGGTCTGTTGGCTTTTTCCCCCCTTTGTTAGGTTAAATCCCAGCTTCCAAACAATAGATGTCCCAATGCCTGTCCTGGTCATGCACTCAAGAGGGAGAGCAGAGGGCCGGCAGTGCCTCAGACAGCGCTCCCAGGGGCAGGAGGAAGGTTAGCTGATGAGTGTTTTGGGGAAAGAATGGAAGGAAATAGCCCTGAGATTTTTTTCTCTAGACTTCCAAAAACTGCATTTGAGGCTTTTTTATTTCAAGTGGATAACTGCCCTTGAAGATCGGAATAAAATGCTGCTGGTCCCAGAGACGATGGTGATATGGAGCTCAGTGGAAATGCTGCCAAATGTCTAATGGTCCCAATCAGCATGTTTACACAGGACCTGGATTCTGTACTCTAGCCGTGGCTGAAAATTTCTTCAAAAGGTCATCTCACCACCCATTTCTGGGAGGCCACTCAGGACAACTGCATCAGAGCCAAATGTGTGGGTGGCAACACCCACTGGACATGATTTCTTCCTCAGGACAGTTACTTCTGGAGGGGAGACGCTGACAAGTCTTCCCAAGGCTGCACAGGGAGGAATGCAAGTGCAGAGAAGAGGCACAAGGACTGGACGGGGCAGCAAAACCTCCCAAAAAACTGGGCAGTGAAAGAGTAAGAAACATTAGAGCAGCAGACAGCGGGTAAGCATAGGCCAAGCAGAGGGAAAAACATAGCAAGAACTTGGAGGGGTGAGGCATATGTGCCCAAACTGAATAGGAGGCACAAAACGTTCAGAAACAAGACCATAGGAGGAACTGAGGCCCATTACCCACGTCTGCATTCGCATGCTAGGAATTTTAGACTTTAACCTGAAGGCAATAAAGAACAAGCTTGAAGAAAATATGAGTAATATTAGTAAAACATTAATTAACAAATGATTGGTATCCTGAATATATAAAGAACCCTACAAATCAATAAAAAGCTAATCCACCTGAAAAATGGACAAGAATTATGGGCAGGCAATTTCCAAAAGACAAAGCCTAAAAGACCACAAGAACATCTATATATATAAAAGCCTAAGCGACCGGCCGACTGGCCGACTACCCGGTAGCTATGATGTGCTCTGACCACCAGGGGGCAGATGCTCAACACAGGAGCAGAAACCACAGGCATGGAAACATGGAACAGATTGATGAATCTCAGAGGGAAGGAGGAAGTGGGGAGGGTGGGAAAAGATTAACCAAAAATTTTATATGCATACTAGAGGCCTGGTGCACGAATTCGTGCACTGGTGGGGTCCCTCGGCTTGGCCTGCGGGGATCAGGCCTAAACAGGCTCTCTGACATCCCCTGAGGGGTCCCAGACTGTGAGAGGGTGCAGGCCAGGCTGAGGGACCCCACCAGTGCACAAATCCGTGCACTAGGCTTCTAGTATTCAAATATATTCGGTTTTGGTAGTAATCAGGAAAATGGTATTAAAACACAACACGGTGCCATTTTAGGCCCATTAGATATTAAAATCTGACAATGCCAAGTGTGATGAAAATGTGGAGCAGCCAGAACTCTCACACACTGTGGAAGATAAGCAAGTACTATCACTCCAGAGAAAAACTTGGCAATAATAAATAAGTTTAAGATACCAATCCCCTTTGATTCAACAATTCTACTCCTTGTAATATACCTTAGAAAGAAGGTTAATTTGTATATATAAATATATGTGTGTAAGAATCTTTATAGTAGTAGTATTTATATTTGAAAATATATAAATAAATTACCATCAACAGGAAATGCCCCCAAAATATTGGTATATTCATAGAGTGAAATACCATTGAAAATGAACTAGAGCCACACATATCAAGGGTGTATCTCCTAAATATGATATTGAGCAAAGAAAAGAAAAAGCAAGTTCCTCAAGATGTCAACTTTATCATGTCAGTCATAGAAAGTTTTAAAACATTCCAACATAGTAGTCGGCATTGGAGACGCACATACAGAGTGAAATGAGAAGAGACCTGGGCAATGCGCACGACCACCACACACTGAAGAAAAGGGGGTGTGACCAGCAGTTTCTGCTCAGACCGGCAATATTTTCCTGCTAAAGCAGGGCGGTAGGGATATAAGAGCTCGTTGTCATATCCTTTGTACATTTTTACATGTCAAAAACACTTCCAAATAAAATTTTAAAAGTAAAAAAAGTGAACTTAGATCACAGTAAGGACATGGAGCTGGGTGAGAGAGAGAAGGGGAGAGGTGGGAGATGGTGAAATCAATTTTAATTTGCAGCAATTGCTGCCATCAAAGAAATGACACATGTCCCCTGGCCCAGGAGCTCAGTTGATTGGAGCATTGTCCTGATACGCCAAGGTTGCGGGTTCAATCCCTGGTCAGGACATATACAAGAATCAACCAGTGAATGCACAAATAAGTGGAACAACCACAGAACGATGTTTCTCTTTCTCTCTCTCAAAGCAATCCTATATAATAAAAGCATAATATGCAAATCAACCGAATGGCTGAACAGTGGAACAACTGTCCGGGACCACCACGCTATGACACCCACTGGCATCAGGCCAGCCAAGGTGGGTGCGATGCGATTGGTCGGGGGCCCGGCCATCACCCCATAATCGCCCCAAAGAGGGAGGCCCAGGCTAACTGGCCGGCGGCGCTGCAGTGGGTGGGCAGGCGGGGCCTCCCTCTGCGGGGCGATTGATTGCTGGGCTCCCGGACTGTGAGAGGGTGCAGGCCGGGCTGAGGGACCCCCCCCCTCCAGTGCATATTTTTCATGCACTGGGCCTCTAGTCAATCCATAAAAAGAAATGACACACAACCCCTGCGTTTTCCAAGGAAGATTGGACAAGAGGGTGAATTTACCTGGACTTTAATCTCAAAATTGACTGCAAGAATTCTATTTTCAAAAAAATCCACAAATGGATAATTTGGGCAAAAGGGACACAAACTTAAAGCGGGAGAACACAGACGACTCCATCCAAAAGCAATAGCTCCCTGCAGGGAGAAAAGCTAATGGAACCTTTCCACCCCTGACTCCATATTTATTCCGTGGGGATAATAAGACAGAGGCTGTGTGAGGATTAATAAATTCATTTCTCAAGCTTTGTAGATAAAAATGTGCTCTGTGAGGACTGTACTTTGGGAGCTACGAAGTGGTTTGTTTTTGTCACTGTCCATTCAGTCCCTCTTCAAGCCTTCTCTCCCAACTGTGGGTTTGAGATGAATGTGGGGTCTTTTAAACGATTGCTAGTAACCTTTGAGAATTATGCATTTTAAGCCCTGGCTCACAATGAATATGTGAGCAGATATATGTCATATAGGAGAAAGTCAAAAATATAATCCCTAAGATGTTAATGACACAACTTGTATTTGGAGATTCCGTTTGCTGCAAACCCTTTAGAATAAGTGACTTTGGCCTTAGACCCAATGTCTGGCAATACGAAGGCGTCCTGATTTGGGGTCTATTAGGAATAAGCTGGGGCTTAGGCAGAAGGCAGCAAATCAGGTCATAAAA
>NW_005871171.1:2372944-2376342 GCF_000147115.1 Myotis lucifugus | reverse complement strand
CCGCCCAGCACCCCAGGCCCAGTGCCCAGCAGAGCCTGGTGTGGAACCCACTCTTTGACCAGGACCTGCAATCAATCAACACACGCAAAAGGCACACTGTGGTGGGAGAAAGGGCATGTGAACTTAAGAGCATCTAAAATCGGGGGTTCCACCCAGCCAGGGAGAAAGAGACACGTGAATTGAAGTCGGAAAGATGAGTATGAGTTTATTAGAGACAGGCATTGCAGGGGCAAGAATAGCAAACGCAAGGCCCAGTAGCAGGAAGGAACGACCTCAGGCGGATGGGATGAAACAAGCCCATGAGGAGTAGAGCTGAGACCCTGGGGAGAGAGCAGAGAGGAGGCTCCGGAGCACAGAGCACCGTGGGCCACGCTCCAGTGTGGGCCATGCTCCGCGGCTTCCTCTTTCTCTAGGAACAATGGGTGGAAGTATTAACGGGACGAGAGGGGCAGGAGCTCACAGGAGCATATTTGCATTTTGAGGCTATCACTCGGGAGGATAACAGATTGGAGGGAGTCAAGAACAGATGCCTGAGGCTATTAGATTAGTTCAGGCGGGAGATAATGTCGGTGCCCTGGCAGGGGCCGTGCTGTGGGGCTGGAGAGGCGGCACATCAAGAGGAAGTGATTTGACTGTGAGAGGTGGGCACGCAGTGCGTACACAGATCGTGTATAATAGAAATGTACACTTGAAACCTATATGATCCTATTAACCAATGTCACCCCAACACATTTAATTAGAAGAAGGAAGATTTAGGAGATGGAAATCAACAGAGATGAAATAAGGGGGAGAGAGGAAGAGATCAGCATGCATAGCTTGAATTTACAGAGCAGGCGCCAATGTAACCTGCAGGCTGCTGGTCACAGGGTTTCCTGGAAAAGCCGCCCCTGGAGTCAGGTTTGTGGCTTCCCCATATATCACACATAAAGTATAGAAGTGTACCACAGAAGGGCAGGGGTTGCCAAACATCCCCAAAGGCACCTAAGGGCTTTGATGGAGGAAGTCGATCATTCATTTATTTAATTAATTTTTTTTTTTTAAAAAAAAAAAACATGTTTTTATTGATTTGAGAGAGAGGGGAAAGGGGAGGGAGAGAGAGAAGCATCACTGTGAGAGAGACACATCAATCTATCGGCTGCCTTCCGCACATGCCATGAGTGGGGATGGAGCCCGAAACTTGGGCATGTGCCCTGACTGGAAATCGAACTGGTGACCTTTGGTGCATGGGACAACGCTCAGCCAACTGGCCAGGGCAGGACTTTGATCCCTCATTGAAAAATCAAATAGCTTTGGTTTCAGAAAACATGTTTGTTAAGTGAGTGGGTTAATATGATTTTGCTCCAGCATCATTTCCAACACTCTCTGCAGAGTATTTCTGAGTCTTCGTTTGCATCTCTAAACTAAGGAGCCAGGAAGATCTGCCCACTCCACCCACCACGTGGCTGCATGGAATTTCACAAACCCCGCTCCATCCTCCCATAGCTGCCCTGGTCTCCTCCAGGCCCCACACCAAACCCTACCCTACATCCAGGCGGCATGGCAGTCAGAGAGGAGCCCGGAGCACACCTTAGGAAGAAGAAGTGAACTTAGAGGCAGTTTCTTTCGTTTAGAAGATGGTTACAGCACAGGCCTAACACAGAGCAGGTCATCTTGCCTCCAAACAACCAAGCCACCACAACCCAAACCACGTGCAAGCTTAGGTAGCACAGACTTCTGGGGTCTTGCAGCCAGCCCAAACCATGTCCCCAGCTCCTACTTCATTCTTGTTCGCCTCAATTTCCTTACCGCCACAATGGGCTAATGACAGTAACCCAGGGGTCCTCAAACTTTTTAAACAGGGGGCCAGTTCACTGTCCCTCAGACCATTGGAGGGCCGGACTATAGTTTTAAAAAAAACTATGAACAAATTCCTATGCACACTGCACATATCTTATTTTGAAGTAAAAAAACAAAACGGGAACAAATACAATATTTGTATTTGCATGTGGCCCGCGGGCCGTAGTTTGAGGACCCCTGCAGTAACCCATAAAGCTGGCGTGAGAAGCAAATGAAGTAACTCAGGAATGCCTGACACATTTCTTGACGCGGTGTGTTTTTTACAAATGTTCATTTTCATGGGTATGACTGTCCCATGACACTCAGACAAGGCAGAGCTTCCCTTCCGGGGACAGGGGCAGGGAAGAAAGGAAGCTGCATGAGGACAATCAGTAAAGAAGCCCTGACATGCCCTGGCCACTCACCGCCCTTGCTCCTCCCCATGTGGCCACTGTTCCAGCCCCCGAGACCCTCCACAAATCTGCAGAAGAAAATTTGAAGAACACCCATCTGGTGGGAAAAAACATGAGACAACACATCTAAATTTCTCTCATCTAAGAAGATTATAAAACAAATCACTAAACTTGTCTGTCTCAGGCCCCCTTCCACACATGAAAGGAGTCACAATCTCATCTCGACACAGAAGCGCATGTACACTTAGGGGAGGCGAGGAGGAGATGCTAGATGAACAGGCCGCTGGGAAACAACAGCATCGGCCCAGTGTGCATTAGGCACCTACTATGCGCTCAGCAATGCGTTGAGTACTGAGCAGAATGCAGAAGGAGTTCGTGCAAGGTCCCAGTTTGGGGGCAAAGAAGAATGGCTCTTCTACGGGAGGGACAACAAACAGCAGTTTTGAAGCTAAGCAGTACAAAGCAGAATAGAATGTAATGAAATACTGTATGATGCCGTGAAAATAGCCATGGTACAGGGTTTTAGAGCCGTGAGAGAACGCTGAGGAGAAAGCTTTGTGAAGAACAGAAGGCATGAGCTGGGTCAAGAAAGATGATCAAAAGGAAAACAGAGGCTCTTCCAGGGAAAACAACCCAACTGATGACCCAAAGGCGGGGATGGGCAAGGCCTGTTTAGAGGAAAGTGAAGTGTCTGTTATGCTTATAAAAATGCACCTATACTTTGAAGAAGCATAATCTTTGAAAACATCATCTAATTATACTTTTGTCTTATTGCTTAATTTCGGAGTAGTATTATTTTGCATGTGGGCAAACTGAGATCAAGAGAGGTTCATTTCCGGCCTGGCTGGTGTGGCTCAGTGGCTGAGTGGTTCAATTCCCAGTCAGGGCACATGCCTGGGTTGCAGGTTCAACCCCCAGGAGGTGGGCGTGCAGGAGGCAGCCAATCAATGATTCTCTCTCATCATTGGTGTTTTTCTGTCTCTCTCTTCCTCCGCCTTCCTCTCTGAAATAAGTAACAAATTTCCTTTAAAAAGAGAGAGGTTCATTTCCAGAACAAAGCCAGCCAACAGAATGGAGACCCAGGTCTCGAGCCCAGCTTCACTTTCATATTTCTAGACTCATCTTAGATATTATGGGTCAGGCTCAATGAGGAAAAAGTGGAGAACTCTA
>NW_005871171.1:2370418-2372642 GCF_000147115.1 Myotis lucifugus | reverse complement strand
CCGTTGTGACGCGCAGACCTCCCACGGTGCACATGCCCGCGCTTCAGCACTGCAGGGCTCGCTTTCCAGATGCTTTACAAACAAGCTCGGAAGGTGACTGCGCAGGATTTTGTGAAAGCAGCGAACAGGAACTCAATCTCTCAATAAAGCGCTATTTAAAGTGAGCAGAGTGCCACAGAGCTGACAGCAATTGTTCTGGCTTTGGCTGGAGATGGGCCCAGGTGACGCCCAACCTCTCCACAGTCCTTGCGAACCGAGCGAGCCCCACGCCCCTGAAACCACGGTGAGCTTGTTTTAATTGAAAGCTCGGTGGCTGAGTGAGAGCCGAGCAGTACAAATGCATTAGTGTGAAAGGCGGCCGCGACCTGTGCCTGCGGGCTCTGCGCGCAATCACTTAGGGTCCTCCTCTCCCCAGTGCCTGAAGTGGTTGGAAATTATGCGGGCTGGGCCGTGTGGCAGCTAATCAAAGCCAGACTTGAACACCCCCCCTCCCCGCCCCAGGTCATGTGTTAGGTCACCCAACACAAGGAACAGTAGTAACACCATCCAACGTGTCGATTCACCCCATTTGTATGTGGTCTGTGATGGATGGATGAGCAGAGATTAAATGAGACTCCTTTCTCAGAGGCTAACATGAGGTACAGTTCCACTTACATGTCAAGCCTAAGCATAATATTAACATATACGTCGATCCTGCGTTTTTAGAAGAAAAGAGAAGTTGGATTTCTAATAAAGTGCTGTTACATACAAAGTTTACCTGAGTAAATAATTATTTTTAACCCTGAGATTTAGGCAGCTTTAGTATTCCACATTATGCTAATGTTTGACAATTACTAAGTGTGGGTATCAGCCAGTGGGTATTTTTTTTTTAGTTTAATTTAAAGCAATTTGACACGGAAAGGTTATTACTTTAGTTGCCAATAAAAGCTGTACTTTTAACATAAGTGTACAGCGGGCCCCAGGGTATGTGACTATTATCTTTTCTGCAATTATGTGGTGTTCTACATAAATGTTTTTGAAAAAAACTTAGAAATATCAAAAGTACTAACTTAGATACAATATAAAAGTTGAATAGAAAGAGAACAGAAAACCGATTATTTTAGGCACAACATGGGTTGAGGTTTCCTCCTAGAGGTTATATTGGGAACAGCACCAGCTGGCTTTGAATAAATTAATTCAAACTATATCTTAAAAACACACACTTAGCAACCAGAATATCGATTTTATGAACATTCTGTCTTGAGCTGCAGTTGTTCAATTTCACAAGCTAAATGCCATTAGCAGGAAGAGCGTGGCTCGGAACCAATTAACCTATTTTCTGGAGTAGCTGTGGCACCCAACTCAAAAGAACATTTCTCAGTGGTATTTGCCATCCTAAGCTTTCCTACGTCTCAGAGAAAAGAAAACAATTTATTGCCAGTAACTGGGTAATCTCAGCATTTTCTCTTCCTTTGGTCTTTTAGGACTTTAAAAAACAAAATAATATTTTGTTCTTTTTAAAAAAAGACAGAAGGCAGTCCTATGCCAGCTCACCCCCGTTCACCTTTTTACATTTATCTCTGAGGCATTCATATTTAACTGATGGGAAAAGACCAGGATAAGGGTAGAAAAGAATTTAATCAATAGTTCTGTCAATTTCTCATTATTATGGGATACTCTCTTCCTATAATAAGAAATCACTCAAGAAAAGTAAGGCCAGCAAAGACAGGGACATGCACCCGCCCTCTCCTAAGAGGCACATCCAATCTATCAGGGAGGGCGAGACGCGGGCTGGGAAGAGGGGCCTCACACTCTGCCTATGGAGATCGGCCCGTGGAGCACGAGTGGCACCTGGACAAATGTTTTTAAATCCAGTGTAAATGGTGATGATTAACATTACATTTCTTGACAACATCCATGTCCTTAACCCTGACCTATCTACCTGAAAAGCATCACCTTATCGGTCAAAATAACCCAAAAGGACAGGAGCTGTTCTTATGGGCTTTTCCCACTTAGCACAGTACTGCCTCCCAGCGCCCAGCCTGCATGCCCCCCAGCCCCAGCCTGCCTTCCCCCCAGCACCCAGCCTTCCCCCCCAGCCCCAGCCTGCCTGCCCCCCCAACCCCAGCCTGCCTTCCCCCCCAGCCCCAGCCTGCCTGCCCCCCAGCCCCAGCCTGCCTTCCCCCCAGCACCCAGCCTTCCCCCCGAACCCCAGCCTGCCTTCCCCCCCAACCCCAGCCTGCCT
>NW_005871171.1:2329381-2370122 GCF_000147115.1 Myotis lucifugus | reverse complement strand
CCATTCATTCTTGAGGTAGGACATCTCATTTTCAAGCACATGCTATTATAATGCACACATTTTGTCCAGGAGGCATTAATTTGTAACTCATTGTTACAGATTCATTAATTTATCCATTTAATTAGTTGGTTAACTCTACTATGGTTCAATTTCTCTCTGTAAATTGAAGGATAATAATTGTACTTACCTGAGAATTTTTGTGAATTAAATAAAATAATACATGTAATGTGTGTGGAACTCAGTAAGCACGCAATTGAGGTTGGCTAGTTTTGTAGTTGCTACTATTGTTTGTGAGTGATAAGATGAAAGTCTTGTGGTTGTGACTGTGGAATTGAAAACTGCGGAATTAACAAGGAAGGGAGTTCTCTGGTGCAGGAGCAGCTTACTGAGCAACACAGCACGGGGAACGGGAACCAGAAGAAGTGGGGATGGACCGGAGGGTGGGGGCCTGAACCCCTTTTCTGTGACTCTACTTCTAAATAACTGTGTCTTCTCCAAGCTCAATCTATCCTCTGAGAAAGGGGGAGGAAGATAATCTCTTCAAATTTCATTAAGTGGCTCATAGGCTACTTTTTTCCCTTCCAGGCTGCGTGATTTAATGCTCCCAATGAAATATTTTCTCAGCTCTGTTAATTAGTGTCGATTGCAATGGTGGTTTCCGTTTCAAATCCATTCGTGTTCACCACTTTACCCGTACATGATTATAGAAAAGGCTGCCGCAAGCAAGCGCTAACCCTTAATAAGTCATCTCCAGGCCAAAGGGTGTGGAGGGATTGCTGAGGGCTCCACTGAGGGCTGTTTATTAACCTCCTACTGAAGAACAACACAAAAACACCAGAAACGGGCATGTAATGACCAACCCGATGCACAAGTGTCAGACGGAGGGTGTGATGGGGAATAGAGATGCGTTTCAAGTGCACGTGCTGGCATATCTCATAGCAGATAGCAAGTTCTATGTTTGGGGCTTCAGTTATGCCAGGATTAGTGGAATGACTAATAGGAAAGATGCCCATGTACACACCACTCATCTCCACTCATTCGTTCATTCAAACCATATTTCCAGAGCTCCTACGTGGGATACAACTTACAGTTTCACTGGCAAGACAGACATCCAAATGAATCATGCAAAAGAATACATGGTGATAAAGAGATAGATGGATGATAGATAGGTAGATAGATGATCGATAGATACATAGATAGATAGATGACATATAGATGACTGGGTGATAAACAGGAGAAGGTTAAAAAAACATGCGATGATATTTCATAACAGGGGACGGGTTTACTCAGGGAAGGAAGGTTATCTTCTCAAATGATATGTGGGACTACGATCTGAGCGGTGTGTAGCAGATGGCCAGGGAAAGATGGGAGGTTTGGGGGAAGGAGGCCGCAAGAAGAGTATGTCTCCACTGCATTGAAGTAGATGCCTCCTTGATACTCGCAGCACCAAGAAGCAGCCCGGAAACCAACAGTTGTGGGAGGACAGCTCATAACTGAAGGCCTGGCCCTGTCTCAGAGGTAGGGCACAGCAAGACTTGGTGGCTAGCAGGTGGATGAGGCGAGCCAAGACAATGTCCGCTCTTCCCTCAGTTGCTGGGAGTCGTGGCTGAGATGAGAATGGCGGTCCAGAGTTCTCACTCAGCTGCAACAAGAAGAGAAACAACCACAGCACTTGCTGTAGAGACAGGGTGCTGACACGTGACCTTGAAGCTGCAGAGTAACACCATCTCTCCTTGCTGGTGTTGTCACATGGGACTTCAGAATGAAAACCAAATGGCAGACCAGGAAAGCCTTCGAGACAACACATTCTGGAAAATCATTGCAATGTTGAGCTCTTTAGTAAAAGTGAACGCCTCTTCCTGGGAGCTGTGTGCCCCTGAGTAGCTCCACAGGTGAGCAAAGTCCCGTGGGGGCCTAGACTTGCCCATTCCCTAGGGGCTGCGAGGACGATCGTTTCATTCCCTTTACGGTGCTCACTGGGGAGCTGCTTTACAAATCCATTGTTTGTAGCTAAACACACAGGTCCTGAGTCAGACTGTCTGCATTTGAATCTTGGCTCCTACACTGGACAGCCAAGGTCATCAGGAGCAAGTTATCTAACCTCTTAGCCTCAGTTTCCCCGTCTGAGAAATAGCACAGTCCCTCCCCTAGAGGGATGTTAGGGAGAGTAAATGATGTCCATCAAACCAGCGCACGGCAGGGGCTAGGACAGAATTTCGCACGAGGGGGTGATGTGTCCATCCTTCCACCCACAGAAGCTCCTGTGTCACAAACACGGTTCAGAGAAAGTAAGAAATCTGCCCAGAGTGCAGTGAAGTTAGGGGCAGAGCTGGGGTCACATATGGGTTCGTATTGCTCCACATCTTTCCTGCTGACTCTATGTTCCCTGTACACATTTGCAAGTGTGTGTGGAGGCAAGACAAGGACCAGAAACCAAGATGGCTCTCGGGCTGTTTTCTTAAGAAGCAGGTGAAGGATCTCCCAGCAGAGCTTCCTCCCCCAACCACCTTCCACCCCAACGTGCAGCACAGCCCTGTCTACCTGCCGGTTCGCCTTTAAATGCAGCTCCTGCAGCGATGCTGCCGCCCGCTGCCCTACGCCCTGGCCCAGGCTAGCTCCTCGGGCAAATGCTCTTGAGGACGCCAAAGCTTTTCTTCCGAAGGTGTCACAGGACAAGGCCACCTGGGACACATGTCCTGCTCCGTGGCTTCTGTTGAAACTACTCATTCCTGCTGTTGTCATGTGGAAGCAGCCGTAGGCAATTCAAAAAAGAAAGAAATGGCTGTTTCAATAAAAGTTTTCTTTACAAAGACAGCCCCGAGGTCAGATTGAGCCCATAGGTTGCACGTTGCCAGCATCAGGTATAGATGTTACTTAATTACTTATGTGATAAATGGCGTCTGCTCTCTAATGGTTGAGCAGGGCCCCCTAGGGTTAGGCAAGAGAAGTGCCTCGATGCCAAGTGTGAGGAGACACCCTGTGCCCTAGGTGCCCTCCTGCCTCACCCGGGCCTGGCCCGTTATTGAGTCCCGGAACCAGATGTATGGGTGCATGGATCAGGGCTCAGTATTCAAATCTGAACCACTTGAGCATGGTGGGATTTAACCATGGGATTAAGAGCTGGCAAAATCATTGGAAGGGCTCAAGAACGGGGAGCAAGGCGACCGCTTTCGGGGCAGCACCTGCACTGCCTCACTCAGTGGGCGTTCGGGCGGCCGCCCACACAGCTTCTGTGTTAACGACACAGCGACATGGGCGTGATCCAGGGCCAGGGCCACCACGACTGCCACTGGACCCCAGGACACTAGTGAGCAGACAAACCCGCACCGCAGGCCCGTGTCTGCTGGAACACAGCTGGGGCCACAGAAAACGCCCTGCCGGCTCCCGCCTTCCAAATGCCCCTCGTGCCCAGGCGTGGCCCTCTTTCCTCCAGAGCCCTCCCTGCCAGAGCCTGGGAAAGGTGGGCGTCAGCCCAAATGAGGCTACAGAAAGGCTGAAGCGCCTGCTAAGTGGCAGGTGCCGTGTTCACCATCATGGGCTCCCTAGGAAATACCTCATTTGACAAGAGCTGGAGACGACCTGTCCAACAGACACGAGACTTCCCTGGTTCAGATCCGGTTCCAAGCAGAAGTTCTTGCTGGTAAAAGAAACACTGCTCCTGCCTGACCACCCCCACACACCTGGAGCACGCCCAGGGCACGTCAGGAGCGTGATGGGATAGGTGACAGGGATCCCAAGTTCACGGCCAGGGCTAGAGGATGAAAGTGTAAGATACAGGGGAAGAATTCCAACAGGGATAAGGACTGGGCCAAGGAACACCAGGGGTCTCAGCTGGTAGAAGAAGGAGTGGAATTAGGAGCCTACAGGACAACAGAGGCCGGCAGTTGCTAAGGAGGGAATGCAGAGGAAAGCAGAGAAAATGTCTTACGTGGGTCATTTGTCTTAAGGGAACCATTGCTTTGTTACCACCATTAGCAATCACTAGTAATAGATCTACTAATGAAGGAAGAATACTGGCACCCTTCCCTGAGGTCAGAGATGTGTGCAATTAAGTGATACTAAGCATGTTACAAACACACAGCGCTCTACAGACTGCAATTTGTAACCATTCCCATGAAAAAACTCATGAATCAATAAAAATGGAGCTATTTCCTTTCAAAAAATGTTTTGCGTTATAATCCATAAACATGTTACAACACGTGATTCTGCAGTGTCATAATGAGAGGACTGGGAGCCACCATGTAACTGAAGCTGCCTGAGTGTGTTTCCTATGATATGTCTGCCTCCTCTTTCATCCTCCCAAAACTTATGATGTTTTATTCCCTGGCATGAAAAAATATATAGTTTTACCACATATATGCAACCTTAAATTATTTCAAGTTTACACACCTCAATTTATTTCTAACTGATAGAAATTAATGCTATTGCTAACAAATGTTTTCCAAAAGCTATTTATCAAAATTAAAAAGTGAACAGAAGTCTTGGGTATTTCAAGAAAAGAAAGGAAAAAAGAAAAGCAGATATCATCCATGAATACTCAATTCACCTTGTAATTTGAGCATGTTTTCAGCTACAAAAAAAAAAAGAGAGAGAGAGAGTTTAGTCCTAAAATCCTTTAATACATGCTAGCTACTAGAACAGTGGCTACTTGTCAGTTTTTCACAGTGGTGAGCCAGCTCAGAGTTAATGAAATTAAGCTGCCTTCCCTTCTCTCCCTCCCCGCACAAAGCCACGCCGGAATGTCCAGGATGCAGCACGAGTGAGTGACTGCTCGGCAGGACTCAGCAGCACTGATTTGTTCCACTGCCTCTTAACAACAAATTTGTATTTTACAAAATGTATAATTTTTTTAGCCCCTGAACAAATATATTTACATAACTGTGTCTAACGAGAAATTACATTTAACTTCTCAGAAATGACAATAACTAAAACCTGAACTGCCAATTCTACTTCATTAGTGTGGTAGAAATGCATTCCAAATGTTAATAAAAATTCCAACATGCTGATAAATTAGAGCTTCTAAGGAGCATGTGACACCTTGGTTAATATATTCAACCTCAATTATATTTCTCCTCGGCACCCTGTTATCTGGAACCTTTGCTGGCAATCAGAGGTGCTGTTTTTCAGCGGCCAATTTTCTAGATAATGTAGCTTATCAACACTGTGGGTAAACTTGCCAATGGAATCAGGCGGCACTGAGCCACACACACGCTAATTGCATCCCTTTTTTATGCATATTTACAGACTGTCACTTCAAAGAAATCAGTGGCCCATTGAGGCACCCAGTTAGCTGGAAGAATTGCCTCTTGCAAATGAAAATTAGCAAACAAGCTAGTGATAAATATGAAATGAACAAAGTATAAAAATACTGTTTTGTTCTGAAACTTCCTTGTCATCCTAATTTATACTCCCAAATAGGAGTTTTGAACATAGGATTTGTCTTTTGTTTCAAATGAAGACGGAAAGAGTTCTTTCTTAAACCCACTAACTAGGTAAAAGCCTATTAGCTTTTCCCTCGTCTCCTACGCCACCCCCACCCCAAATTTCTATTCACATAAACAGGTTATTAAATCCTGTATTAGATTTGCTTTGGAGGTTGAATAGACAAATGACATGTTAACACTTCAGATACAATTAAGCTGGGAACTTAATTAACTTCTTCTGACTTTAAGGAAGCACATTTCACAGAAATGTTTCTCAATTCTCGGGTTTACTCAAGAACAGCTCTGCTGTCCCCAAAGCCCCCTGCGCTCTCCCTCCGCGGCCAAGGACAGCGGGCCGCCGGCTCCTGCTGTAAAGGGCGGGGTGTCTACACCCGCTCTGCTTTGAATAACCCAGAGCAAGTATAGAAAAGACCAGCACCAGAGGATTACCATGAAGAGAAACCCGTTCCCAAACGCTGGCCGCATGTTGCAGGGACAGTGCCTGTGGCTGTCCTGCGCGCTGGCAGGAGCAGACGCTGCTGTGGTGCGTTGAGACCCCGCCTGGCTGAGAGGAGCAGGAGCTGGCACCGCACCCCGCTGCCAGGCAGCCTGAGGTTGGGAGAGCGTGTCATCTAATGTATGCGTGTCATTTAATGTAAGCAGGTCATTTTAGTACAATTTAAAATAAACCGCGTACCAATTACACTCGGAATGCTTTCAAAGGTCTTGTGGCAAAACGCAACAGAGAGGCACGGCCGCCTGAGCTGGCCGCTGAGGTCCAGTGATCCTCTGTTTGCCGTGGAGTCCTGAGCCTCAGTCCTTCCCCTAAACTCCTCATCACCGCCGTTAGAAACACAATGTCATTTGAGAGTTTTATTTTCTGCAGCGCACAGGCGACAACATAAACTGGGGTGCACACTGGGACAGGCGCTGCTTTGGGAAACTACACCTCCACGCCCCCGCGCTGCTCAGCCCCCCCGGGAAAGCCGCTCTCTGGTGAATTAGTGCTCATCTGTGTGTCCTGATTTAGACAATTGTTTTCTATCACTTTCCAAATTGAAATGTAATTGGGTGTTTATATGTCTGCCTCTCTGCCGGGACTGGGAACTCCTTGAAGACAGGAATCCAGTTTTCTGGAAGGAGGAGTGAGACATAAACCCACCTAAAGGAGTGTGTGGTGGATGGGGAGGCGGGCACAGGCTACCCTGAGCCAGGACAGAACAAAGAGCTACAGGGGCGCTGGGAAGAAACTGCACAATCAATAGCACTGGAGTCAGATCTGAAAAGATAAGGAACATCTCAATCCGGCAGGGACCGGCGTTGCAGGCGCATGGAGCCACGCAAGCGAAACAGACAGCGGGCGGGAGTGGCGGCCTGGAGAGAGGCTTCGGTGGATTCGCGTTCACACAGCACCTGCGCGGGCCTGTCTGCTTGCGGTGGGGCTCAGTGCACAAGACACAGAGCATGTCTCACATCACTCCGTGGACACGCTGAGGAATGTCTCAATCACTCTGGAATCACAGTAAATATTAATAAAGTCCCCTGTCTTCCAAAGGGCAGATTGAAATTTGGCTAAATCTTTGGCCCTAAAAATATTGGGAGAAAAGATAGCAATTGCACCCTATGTGGCAGAGCCTTTAAAGGTTTATCTAAAAGTCAAGTTTGTTGCAAAAGGTTTTTAATTTTAAAACTATAAAAAGACACACAAAAAACTGCTTTTGTAAATGGGCAAGAAAACCTAACCAATGATAAGGAGTTGCATAATATGGAAGCTAGTCGGTTATTTTCAGAGAAAATTCTGTATTGGTTATTATATCATTCACTATTTTTTTTAATATATATTTTATTGATTTTTTACAGAGAGGAAGGGAGAAGGATAGAGAGTTAGAAACATCAATGAGAGAGAAACATTGATCAGCTGCCTCCTGCACACCCCCTACTGGGGATGTGCCCGAAACCAAGGTACATGCCCTTGTCTGGAATCGAACCTGGCACCTTTCAGTCTGCAGGCCGATGCTCTATCCACTGAGCCAAACCGGTTAGGGCTCATTCACTATTTCTTAGCTGTTTATATTACAGGCATTGCTCCTAGAATATAAAAGGAGAAATAATAAAGTAATAGAAATAATAAAAAAGCAGCAGCTGACAGTGTTAGCATGCCTACTGCCTGCGGGATCGGAACCGAACCTACTTGCAGAATGCCATCCAATGACGCTTAGTGTTCCTGCTTTCACAAAAGAAGAAACCGAGGCGATTCTCTTGGCCAGCGTTGATGGCAGAGCCAGGAGTCCAATCTGCGTCACCCTTCCACGCCTCTAACTGTAGCCACTATAATGCCTGAACTTTCTAAATAATGTTAGACTATTTCCCTTTAAAAAATTCTGTTTGGAAAAGAAAGCGTCAAGGGAAGGAGAAGAACAAAGAGGGTAGGAAAAGAGGGAGAAAAGAGAGGAAAGGGAGGGAGGGGCGGCAGGAAGGCAGAGGGGAGCCTGGCTGCCCGGGAGCTGCCCTGTGGCTCAGCACCGCCTGGCCGTGGCCTTTCTCGTTGCCTCCTCTCTGGTGTCCCTGCGGGAGACTGAGCTCCCGAGGGCAGGAGCTGTACCTGTCTCCCCCTGCACCCTAAGGCCAGCACAGGACCCGCCAACAGCGGGCACTCGACCAACGAGGACCTGAAACGCAGCTACACTTTCTTTCTTGTCACAGCTCGAATATTTCACTTTTCAGCTAGTTGCTTGCATGTTCTCGGCAGCTTCCAAAGGAAAGGTGCCCCGCCTGCGGCCGCGGGGCAGGAAGGTGCCATCTGCTGTGACCTGTGTGTGTTCAGCCACACGCCCTGGAGGTCTGAGCAGGGCCACTGGAGTCCAAACTCTACATCTGTCCTCACTGTCTGTGCGTCTCCAACTGCACATTGGGCAACTTTAACTCTTTAAAGTGAACTTCCCTGTAAGGAAATTTGAGGACCCTTCCATAACCGGGAACTTCGCCATTGCCAACAATCACAAAGGACAAAGCTCATTTTAACTGTTTTTTGGAACCTGAATAATTCACACTTACCCCAATTAAGATGATTTTCGCCCACCCAGGGGCTCAGTTGGTGGAGCGTCCTCCTGTACACGGGGAGGTTGCCAGTGCCATTCCCAGTCAGGGCACATGCCTGGGTTCCGGGTTCCATCATAGGTCGGGGCCCATTCAGAAGGCAACCAATCAATGTTTCTCTCTCACAACAGTCTCTCTCTCTCTTCCTCTCTCTTTCTCTCTCTCTCTCTCTCTCTCCCCCTCTCTCCCTTCCTTTCTCTAAGCGTGTCCTCTAATGAGGATTTTTTTAAAAGAGAATAATTTTCAATAGGCTTATTGCCCCATTTCACACTATCAATAAAAACATCAGACATTTCAGTAAACATTTTTCTACATTTGAATTTATAAAAATACATATTTCTTCATAAGTTACATAACCATTAGTTAGAGTGTGCACTCACCCTGATTGCCAAGTGCAGAGTGTGTGGTTGCTTACTTCGCTTACACGTCATCAGCTCCTGTTTTATATTGAAGTCGCTATTAAAAGGCTGTGCTACTTTTCTATTTTTTCCCTAGCTGTTCATTTCCCCCCTTTTCTTTCTTTTCCTGAGCCCTTCACTTTTTGGATTAAAGCTCAGTTTCTATCTTTATTCTTGGATCCTCCCTTCTTTCCCTGCTCAGGGGCGAGTTTTCTTTGTGAAAATCATTCACGGAATGAAGGTTGAACACAAAATAAACTCCAGCTATGGGAAGAACAGATGTGCTGCTTGAAGAAGATGGCTTTGGAACTTTGCTGAGCTCAGGGCCCAAGAAACAGAACTAGAACTAAATTGAGAGCAAAAATACTCTCCGAGCAAATAACCAAGCTGGTAGGCAGAGCAGCACCTCCCGGCCTGCCTTTCGGGGAGTGAGGGCACCTGAGTTTGCGCAGACTGTTCTGATCGGGGGACTCCATTGGGAGTTCTGCTAAACCCTGTGGAAACCCGTGACAACTTGGATAAAATGTGAAAACGCAAAGACTTTGCTTAATGTTTAAAAGAAAGAATGAGGGGGGGCGGAGAGGGAGAGAGGGAGAGAGGGAGAGCTTTGAAAGTTTTGTTTAAATAGGTAAAACGTAATTTGTTCTGTATATTTCTGACACAAGTCACCCTATAATTGCCATTTCCACAAGGTGTCTCAATTATGATGGTACATGTGGCTGTTTAAATGCCTGTACCTTTGTCTGATGAAGAAGAAAGCCACCACATTGTCCATTCCGTGTCATAAAGCCTCCTCTTTAACTAAGGGCTTGGACAGAACTCGGGAAACCCTGCGCTGGAAAAGAGATGTTAAAAGCTACCCTTCAAGCTCTTGGAAAACCTGTTATCAAGTGGTAAGACCTTCAGAAACCCGGAGTGTCCTACCAGGGCCACCCAGCTTTGTTTAGCAAAGGCTGATCATCATTGATAACCAAAGACAAAACAACCCAGAGGCCACCTAACTGCTCGTTCGGGATCGCGCGCTTAAGTGAAGAACCTCGGGGAGAACAGGTCTCTGGTTACCTATATCCTCTCCACCAGCGTCACTGATCGCATCTCCAAGTCACGCTGTCAGCCCCGGGCGCGGCCGGCTGTCCCTGTGTGTGAGCGCCACGGAGGAGGGAGAAGCAGCCACGCTGCTCAGAACAGCGTGGAGACTGTGCGTAGCGGTGTGCACACGCCAACAACCGTCCACCGATTTCTCCCGGCTCACAGGACACGATGAGAATTAATTAGCACCTTCCTAAATCATTAGCCCCCATTTCTCTCTAATGTGCGCATCTATGCATAACTGGCGCGTCTGTAACAAAGGAGACAGGAAGCAGAGAGCCGGGTCGCAGGCAGATGCAGACGTCCGTGTAAGCGGGTGCCCTGTGAGTGCGTCTCTGTGATGCATTATAACAAATGATTGTGACTCGGCCCTTCGCACGAGCTGGCCCTTTTCTTCTGCTCTAAATACAGTGCCGACAAGGCCCCCAAACCCATCTCTTACAGACTTTGAAGATTTAAAATTTTCTCCAAATGCCACATGTCAGTCAAAAAAGAAAATGATTGGCTTTTAAAATTATAATTTAAGGCACATTGACTAGAAGGTATGTTTTCATTAAAATTTAACCCCTTTTTAAGCTCATGTGTCTGGGGCTTTCGGGAACACACTGGAAACGTGGGTTTTTGCCTCCACGTTCTCAGAAAAGAGCTACAAAATAAAAAGTTCAGATTTATAATGAAACATGTTAATTAATACACAATGTGTCCTTCATATTCTCCTCAGTTAAGTATTGGCTGCTCATTGATTGAAATACACAGAAAATTCAAGAGCTTGTCACTTCCATCTATAGAGGTTTAGAAATTCAATTGAACAGGTAAGCTTTAAGTCTTACGTGTATGGGAATCTTATTTTTTAATGGAATCATTTTATATATACTTAAGGGAATCATTTTCTATAAAGTGTAATTTTTTGTACTATGAAAAATCATTCTTGCATCCTGATAAGGCCCCATTAAAACAGAAATTATTTTAAAAGAGTAGAATATTCAGCAAAGTAACCCCTAAACATAACAGTGTCATACAACAAAACAGTTGGTCAAAACATTTTATGTTCCTTTTCCTTTATTCCAGCATTGAAAAGGATTCTTTCTTGGTGGATACATGTGATAAAAATTTCATAGAACTACTCAAAACAATGG
Organism: Myotis lucifugus; assembly: GCF_000147115.1. Lineage (NCBI taxonomy): Eukaryota > Metazoa > Chordata > Mammalia > Chiroptera > Vespertilionidae > Myotis > Myotis lucifugus. The sequence continues at coordinate 2,358,980 of NW_005871171.1, read as the reverse complement.
TGTGCATCTAAAAACTGATACAATTCACATAAGGACTGTAGCTGAGTTAATAGAATTTTGTGCAAGTCAGTTTCTGACTTGCTGTGTACTGTGGTTATATAAAAGGTTACCATTGGGAGAAGCTGGGTTCATGGTATGTGATACCTTTCTACTGTTTTTAGAACTTCTTACATGTCTATAATCATTTCCAAATAAACAAAATACTTCTACACAAGTCTTATAAGTCTGAATACTAGACATCGTGTTGGAATCCAATAGATTCTCTTTGAAATTTAGATCTTCAACTTCCAGAGAAATGTCTGCAAGGTTCAGAAATGTATCCTTTAAAGGGCTCAGATCACAGCACGCAAAGTCCTGAACAAAACCATGCCTCCAACTTTCTCCCATTGCCTGATACTTTCTTTGCCCGAAACTCTACACCTACGCACCTCCCCGGGGCAAAAATAATGTCTCCCACCATCTCATAGAACCAAAATTCAGTGCTTACGAGCCTGTATTGAAATTACTGCTCTGACACGAGCTGCATGACCTTCGTCAAAGTGCTCAACTCTCAGGCCCTCAGTTTGCTAATTTGTAAAACGGGTAATAGCAGCATCTCGGATCATTGTGAGGATTAAGTTAAGTGATGGGCCAAGTGCTTGAAGTGTGGTGAACACTACGTCAGGGTCTGTCTTGACCTAGGGCAGTGCCTCAGGCACAGTGAGAGGTGAGGACAGGCCAGACCACACGCAGCTTCCCCAGTGCTGGCCCCTCGGGCTCCCCGTGCCGCCCCTGCTCTGTGGTGGCTTGAAGCGCAGCGCCAGCTGCCGCACTGACCACGGTCCAACCTTTCCTATAATCTGCCTGCTCTGCTGGGCAGGAGACCCGGAAAGGCAGCAGACGGGAATCCGTCTCTCCATCTCCTGCCCAGTGTCAGCACACGCTAGATGCCCTGTAAATATTGGATAAATTGTACTTTTTACAAAGCTAATAACTGAAAAACAAAACATCAAAACTTTTCTTTTTGCGACTGTGATATCTCTTTTACGTTTTCAGAAACTGGATTTGTAAAGGTGACCCCAAGGACAGCTGTAAGTTCTGAGTTGGCAACCGCAGGGCCTTCTGCAACCACCGTTCCAACCAGGAGCAGGGATGCTGCAACCACCCCCCAACCGCCCTCCCAACCGCCCTCCCAACCACCCTCCCAACCAGGAGCAGGGATGCTGCGCTCAGCGGCCGAGGGCCTCCGTCTGCATCAGCAGATGCCAGGGCTGCTGCGTGCTGCGTGCTGCTGCCCTGGGACTGTCACCGATGCCGCAGCCACAGCCTTGGCCATGGCAGGTCTCTGCACCAACAATCCTGTGCTTCCCCCTCACATCGCTGGGGGTCTCGCCTCGATCCGGGCGTCCTTGGAGGACTGGACTGTCATATTCAAGAGACAGTTGGTTTTCTACCGTAAGTTCTTATTGACCATGACCTTCGCACTTCATACAGGTAAATCTAACACCACAATTCAATAGTTTTACTCCAAAACAAAACCATTAGCACTTTATTAGAAGAAATACTTCATCTCCCTCTCCCTTCAAACATGCCTCCGTGCAGGCCTGTGTGGCTGCTAGTGACAGTGGGTTCTTGAGGAGTTGCCGTGCACAGTCCCGGTGATGCCCGGATTTGGTAGTTCCCCCAGCACCTCCCATCAGCAGTTACTTCCAAGTACGCACACTTGTGACCCATCGATTGGAGCTTTCAGGGACCAGGCCTTGAGCTCCTCCTGGATCCTGTGGCTTCCAGTGCGCACAACCGGCAGGGGGACCCTGCAGGCCGGTGGCCGCAGCTCCTTCTCCTGCAGCTTCGGGGAGTCTCAGTCAGTATTTCTTACCTGATTTTTAATATCTTGTGGTCTCAGAAATGGCTGGTGATTCAGAAATCACATCAAGAATCTAAAGATAGACTACGGGCTTCTGACTTCAGTAAAGGCCGCCGCGCGATGGCCGGGAAGGAAAGCGCCTGCTGGCTTTCGGAGGCCTGGGAGCGAGAGCCTGTCCTCCCCGGCCAGTTAGAGGTGAGCCCTGGAGAGGAGTGACCTCCCTCCTCCAGCAGCTCCTTCCCCGGTGCCTGAAGGTCAGCCACTGGTCTCCCTAGAGAGACTGCAGGGGCCCTAGCTTTGAGCTCAGGGCAGCTGTTCTGGGTGCTTTCTGTCCTGGCGAGTTCACCAGGAGGAACATCTGCCCCAGACAGCGGCCTGCCAGCCTCAGGAGCGCCCCCCACAGGCCCGCCCGCCCAGGGACTCCGCAGGACAGAGCTCTGTGGCTGCCCGCCTTCTCGGCTCAGCATCTCCCTCTACAGTAGGAGCACCGCTCTGAGGAGCACCCCATCTTACTTCCCACAGGACCAATCCTCCAGCACCCACTGCCAGTGACGGGCCCGCGCCCCAGACAGCCGGTCGGACGGCGACATCTTCATCTCCCTGCAAGCTGTCGTCTGCAACACTGGGGATGTGTTTCCCTGAAAGTTAGTTTATTTGGAAATGATCCAGATAACCCTCCCTTCTATCTCCCGAACTGTGAGGAGATAGAAGAATTCTGTTACAAGTGACAGTTACTGTGACGTCCTAGCAAAGCAAACACAATACCCATTGTTACCCTTTTCTTGATTCTCACACACTTGTAATTTAGGATCAATATGTGTTCATTTAAAGTAAAGAAAATTAAATTTATTTGTAATATTCTTCTTAGTTAAATTATCTAAATGTAAGCATGTACCACTTCCACAATTAAAAATGTTCTTTATCATCTCTAATAATCTATGATAATAAAAGCATAATATGCTAATTAGATCAGACATCCTCCCAGGTCCGGGGTGCCTGCCGGCGGCCAGAGGGAAGCCTGGGTCCCGGGGGCCAGAGGGAAGCCAGTGCCGGCAGCCTGGGGAAGGAAGGCCTACTCTTGCATGAATTTCATGCATCGGGCCTCTACTGTATTTTATAAAATGCTATCGACAAATATATATTTTTTCTTTTAAAATAGAAAATCTCACAAGGAAGTCTCCCTAAAACCTGTGTCAAGTTTTGTTTGCTTTATCGTGTGGTGTTTTATCTGCATGTGGGGGTGGAGTTGCTTTTGAAGTTTTCCTGACCATCCTGTAGTCTTATTATTAAAGCATAATCTATTCAATTGGCTACTAAAAAGTGTTTTGCTGAATATGTAAAATGAGAAAGGAGCGAGAAAAACATGAACAAAAACTGTCCTCTAAGTTTTCCTACACATAGCCTATAATTTTCCAGTTGGCTTAACCACGCAACATATTTAAGTAACCAACTAACATATTTATTGAACATTCGGCAGACGGGCCTGATGGGAGCATCGCGGTGTTCAGATGTCCTCACATGACGCAGGCTCTCTGTGCACCAGGATCGCAGCCGTCCTCCAGGTGAAGCCGCCGCCCCGCCATTCCTGCGAGGTCAGAGACGCTCTCAACCCAAGCATGTCCGCTCGGATCAATTCAAACCCCTGACGTTACAGCGGAAATCAAATCATTCTCTTCAAGCTATTTTTTACCCGCAGCAAAAAAGAAACTATTTTTCATGTTAATAGTAATCTGATGTGGTTGTATAAATCTGATATAAATATGATACTCTGTTTGGAAATGATGCTAATTTAGTTTAAAATGGAGATTACATTTCAACTTGTAAAAGAGCAGGGTGGAATATTAGCATTCATGGCTGTTATATAATTTCCCTTTACACTACACAAGTGTTACTCCAAATCTTTTCTGAGCCTCTTTGTCCAAAGATTTCCCACTCTTCCTATAAGAAACAGGACTGCTCTATTTAACTATAAGTTAAACAGGTGGTACAGACCCTTGAAAAAAGATTAACAACAACATTATAAATGCATTTTTGAAGAAACATTTAAAGTTACAATGTAATAAACTGAACAGAATGTCATAAGAATGTCAAACTGGGCACAGTAAAAATAAATGTTATTCCCAAGGAAAATAAAAAGTCTGCATATTTATATAACATTCAGCAGATGGACGTGATATTAATATATGGTTTTCAGTTGTACTTTTATAGCTACTAGATTTTCTTGCCTAACTTGGCAACCCGAGGCACCATTTGAGTTTTGGATTTGGACAATACTGCAACAGATGTCCAGACCAATAAAATAAATTCCTTAAGGGCTATGCTTAATTTGTGTAATTGATCAATTTTGGTTCCATGGGCCTCAGCTCAGCAGCACGTAACTGCCTTCCACAAAGCTGTACAGTGGGGATTTCATTCCATATGTTCCCGGGTTTATGGACTTTCTCCCTGACAGAGAGAGCAGGGCCTGTGGTGACACCTGTTGGCAGCCAGTGGCGACAAACAGCACTGATAGCGTGGATGGTTCTGGGCCGTCCCGGCCTCGGCACCCTTGACATTTCAGCCAGCTCTGGGTGGCGGGCCTCCTGTGCACTGTGCGAGGTGGAGCAGCACCCCGGCCTCCCCCCGCTAGAGGCCAGCAGCACCCTTCCCCAGCCCTCAGTTGTGCCAACAGAAATATCTCTAGACAGTGCCAGTGTCCCCAGGGCACAAGAGCCCCGGCGAGGGCGCTGCAATGGAGTGGGTGCTTCCGGAAGAGCCACACATAGGAGTGGCTTACAACTTCCCATGTACTTAAACCGTTTTTTCAGCTTTATTGAGATGTTAGTGGCATATTGTATAAGATTATGCTGCACAGTCTCATGTTGTTTTATGGAACAGAACACAAGACACTCTCTCGGTTGCCTTGGAGCCTCTCCCTCTAATGAGCGCTTTAGGGGCGACTCCAGGAGCCTCACCTCCTGCTGACGAGTCGCCACCACGCTCAGCGGTGGCATCAGCACGCGGATTTTGAAACCCAGCTCTAAACGTTCACCACTTACCTATTAAACTTGCCAGAGTTGCTGTGCTAATTCTCTCCCGCATCCTTGACTTAGCGTCAGAGGGCCTGCAGCCTGTGACAGAAATTAAAGGAAGGACCAGTGACCTCTCTTGTGATGGTGCTAATAACTACAAGATAATGAATTAGTTCTCAGTTTTCAGAAGACTTTACATGATTAAAAAGAGGGAGCAAGTACATGATCCACAAACTTGATAGAAGATGGCTCATCAGCACCAACGCAGTCCTTTTCTAAGTTAGTTCCCGTGGCTGTGAACCGGGATTTAGACGCTGCAGTGTCGTTCACCGCGACGGCACTGCTGAAAAGAGTGATGAGGGGAGATTGTGTCAGCTCGTGGTTCATGTTGCCTATTTTATTAATAAAAGCCTCTCTGTGACTTTTTCAGGGGCACAGAAAACTCCGACACCGTGCGCTGTATGTGTGCCACGTGCGTACGTGTACAGGCCGCGTGGAGGATTTTCCTGTCACACATACTGACTTGCGGGATTCATCCTAATGGCAGGACGAAGGCGTGCAAAGTAAGAAGCCTCATCTCACAGCGGAGAAGCGCCGTGGCTTCTCGGCGCGTTTGGGCCTCCATCAGCTTTCTCCCCCGCCCACGGCACACAGATCAGGAGGCGCCATGGAGCCCGGCCCTGCTGAGCCCAGGATGGAGCCAACGCGGGCGGCATCGCTCTCTCCTCTCCCTTTAGACTGGGCAGGGCTGCGATTTCCTGACTTTAAAATCAGTTTTGACTTCCAGAGAGAAGGATCCCTTGAACACAACACCATCTTCTGGCCAAATGCTTAAGTACAAGTTCTTAATTAAAGTGTAAAGTGCCAGCTTTCTGAGAGTGACTGTTGGCTTAGTCCTTGGTATAGCTTATTCCTGTTTGAAGACAGTGCAATAGATAAGATACAGGAACATCCTGATTCTGATGAAATGAAAAGGCAGCGAGGCTGTTTTAAGACACCCGTGTGCTTCACAGCATAAATAGCGTTTATCTCGCAGAGACTCGCGGAAAGTGGTGTAAACAATTGGCACTTAGCGTGTGCTGACGGGAGCCTGCAGGGGGGGCTCTGAAAGCTCCGACCTACTCAGGTAAGCATGAACTGTAAAATGGGGGAATTCTGAGAAGCTTGGAAAAAGTGCAGCAGGAATTAGAGGAGAGATCTGAGGACTGACCTTGTTGGAAAAGATTTATTATAGACAGTGGCTTGAACCATGATGAAGAATAACGATGTTGATGCTAATGATGCTTAAAACCAGCCAGGCCTGTGCTGGGCTGAGCGGCTCACAGACCTTCATTAATCCTCCCAACCACCCACCTTGCTCTGGGCCTCCCGCACCGAGTGGCGAGAGGCGGGCGAGGACGCAGCTCAGGTTAGCCCACTGCACAGCCCTGCTCTGAACCCCCTGTGCTGTCCCGCGATGAGGATTAGGTTCCCACAAAGAACAGCGGGGTTTCTGGGGGGGGGGCGGGAATGCAGGTTAGCAGAAGGATGGAGGCCAGGGGTCAGTGGCAGCTCTAGAATCGCCAGAGGGAGGACGGGATGCCGACCTGTCTGGTAGGGAGAGCCGGGCCTGGCTGGGCGCTGTGTCTGCAGCGGAGGTGCAGACTCTGCCTGATAAGGAGGAGGAGTGGGTGGCACCCAGGAAGAGCTCACACCTCTGAGCCCCCCCACCCCCCATCCCCCCCCACCCCCGCCTCTGAGAATGTTCCTTCTCCCGGGAAAGCCGGTTCATGGCTAGTGGCTCAGAGGCAACCCGAGGAAACAGGGTTTGAAAAGCAGGTGAGTCAGCGACAAACATGTCCAGAAAGTTAACAAGAATATAAGGCTCCACAGAAATTAATATAAGTAGTTACCCACTCCTGTAATCATCCATTCACTCATTTAACAAAATGACTGCGTTAAAGGCAAAGGCTCCTGGGAAACGGTAGGATTCAGTGAAGGTGCAAGCGTGTGAGTCCACAGCAGAGGGGAGCAGGGGGGGGGGGGGTGCTGAAGGCTGTGAGGACGCACAGGTGAGAGGAGCCGGCGAGCCAGCAAGAGCCAGGGGCGGGAGCCAGGCTCCAGAGAGGTTCCCTTCAAAGGCCTGGAACCCCGCAATCCTGGCCTAAATCAGAGCGCTGGTGAGGCAGGTGAAGGAACTGGGGGGTGGGCCGCCAGGGAGGTCACGGGGAGCAGTGGCCACGGAGGGGGCTTGAGCCACGGGAGGGCCACACGGCCTCCGCTCCTGCTGCCCACGCAGTGAGGCCCCAGAACTGCCAGGGCTCTGCGACTCCCAGCGACAAAGATGGGTTTCCCTGGGCATCTCTGGTGCATGTGCCGCTGAGATGTTAGAGAAGTTTCAGACACGGCGCTGGCCAAACCAAACACATCTGCGGTCCAGATGGGGCTGCGGAGTGCACGCCGGGCGGGGGGCTCAGAAGAGGGCGGTCGGCGTGTCCCAGGCTCCCGGCCAGGCGGCCCGACAGAGGCCTCCGGGCACCGCATCGCCACAGGCCCAACCCGTGGTCCTCCTCTCCCCAAACCCCTCTTCCTGCGCGAATGCCAGGGCCGCCTGCCCGTCCTGAGGCCGCGGCCCGCAGGGTCATCATGGCCGGCGAGGCGGGGAGATGCCACCTGCGCCCAGTCCCTGTCGTGCTGGGCGTGTCCTTGGACTCATCTTTCTCAAATGTGGTTCTTGTTTCAGCCGCAGCCCAAAAACCTGACCCGGTGGCCCCTGCTCCTGAGAATAAAGACGGACGCCTGCAGCCGCCTCTGACTCACAGAGCCAGAGCGTGGTTTCCGACGGCATTTCTTCCGGGCGAACGCCCTCCGCCTCCCGTACAGCCCGGCCTCCCCAGTGGGCGCCACGGCCCCGGGCCCAGCCCCGCTGTCAGTGCGGGACCAGTTTCCCGCAGCAGCGCTCCTGGCATTGGGCCCAGCTGGTTCTGGGGGGAGGGGGTCCCTGTGTGCGCTGGGGGGGTTAGTGGCAGCCCTGGCCCTGCCCGCCACCTGCCAGGACACCCCGCCTGAGCCGTGGTAACTTCGTGATAACTTTCCGGTTAACTGGAACTTTCTAGACCTCGCCCAACAGGCAGCAGAGTTTGCTCGCAGTAGCCGAGGGCAGGGGTTGCCCCCGGAGGAGCCCTTGGGCGTGTGAACCGCACTGGACGCCAGAGCACAGCCTCTAGTTCTCCGTTCACCGCCTGCTCCCTCCGCAGGTGGCCTGCTGGGCGCCGCCAGGCGGGCGCGTCTCTCGCTCCAGACCCCGCAGCGGACACTTGGTGACACGGCGGTTCTCCTCCAGGCGGCGCGATCCAGAGGCACAGCCTGTGCGCCATCCCCGCTGCGCCGGCGCCTGGCGCAGTGCCTGGCATCGAGAAGCATTACGGTTCCAGCAGGGAGTGGCCCGGCCTGCAGTCACAGAGCGGCTCATGCTGCACCCAATGCTGCGAGGCCCAGGGCTCCATTCCTTCCAGGCTCGGCTCCAGCTCAACCGCCCAGGAGGTAGCTCTGACTCCTACGACTGGTGACCGTCCTCCTCGCCCTGTAAATCCACACGGTGTTCACGGTCCTTCACTCACCGCACAGCTTTACTGCCAGTGAAACCCAAGATCTGGAAGAGCCCCTACCTTCTACGTTTCTATGGTCACCCTGTACAGTGAGTGTACAACAGACCATTTTAGGTATTTGTAGAATAAATAAATAAATAATTATCTTTCATGAAAACAGCTGGAAAGCCCTCCATAACCAAATTGAACCTTGGAAACCAAATTTTGAATTTATGATCTTTGTCTATCCCTGGCCAGTGTGCTCAGTGGTTAGCGCATTGGCCTAAGCGCCAAAGGGTGGCAGGTTCCATCCCCGGCCCCGGTCGGGGCGCGTGCGGAGACCAACAATCCATGTGTCTCTCACATTGATGTTTCTCTCTCTCTCTTCCTCTTTCCTTTTTCTTCCCCTTCCTTCCTCCCTCCCACTATCTCTAAAAATCAGTGGAAAAAATATCCTTGGGTGAGGATGAACACACACCCAAAATAAATATAATAAAATGCTTACTTACTCTTCTCTTTCTGTATTTTAAAATTAAATTTCTATTGACTTAAGTTTAATCATTATTTGTACAATAAAGAGGTCACTTTACAAATAATACATACAATAACCTTCTAGCCAGCAATTATGTAATTCCTCAAGCTTGTTGCCTGGTGAAATGAAATCTTTATTAGAAAAAAATAGAGACCAGAAAATGTAAGCATGTCAATGAACCTCCCTGGCTTCCTCAGTCCATAAAATGGGCACGTTAGTATCTGCCCGCTGGCCAGGGTGGTCTGGCTCCTGCGGGAGTGGGTTTCGAGACCAGATCCACACTCGATACAAAGCAGCACCAGCCTCACGGCAGCTGTGCTGGTCTCTCCGCGCGGCTTCCTCGGCCGTGAGATGAGCGTGGAGAGGGAGCCCGCCTGCGGGAGACGCGGGGTGGGGGTGCTCAGTGTCCGCAGCCCCCCTGTTGGTGCAGAGACACAATGAGACGGTGTCAGTAGAGAAGAGCTCTGGACAAGGACCGGTCCTGGGACGCCCTGTGGTGACTGTAACGACTGGAGAGTTCCATGATCGCAGTATCACTTGACTAATAGCCTTTAAACAAAATTCTTATTCCCAGTCTTGTGGCCACAAAGCCAGCACCCGGTTTTTATGGGCTGAGACTGGAACTGGGCCGGGACACGCATAATGCTTCCGAGTGTCTAAACCTGCGATCCTCCCATAGCTCTTTGAGTGTTTAGGAGGCTTCTTTGGTAAATCTAGTGATTCTGCCTGGAATATCTAAAGTGGCCTGAGGGAGCTGAAACTTTCACTGCACCCGAACCCAGGAAACTGAAGCTGCAGGCTCAGAGTTCAGTCGGACAGAAATACAGCTGCACCTGTGAGGTCAGTGCCCACCCACAGGCTGGGTGGGGGGCAGCCATGGGGCACTCCTGCTGGCCCCCCAGGGGAACCCCAATAGCCCTCATTTCGGAAGTACATCTGCTTCCTCATAGGCTCTCTGAATGAAGTTCAACTACAGCCAACGGTTAGATGACATTCTTCTCAAAAGGGAAAAGAATTAGAAGTTATTTTGACTAATTCAGATCCAAAACTATTTTCAAATGTATATTTCACTCAACAAATACTTACCTTCAGTTGAAATATCAAATAAAGGTTTCAAATTTTCTTCTCACTGTGGCTCTGAAGACCTAGATTTTGTTTGACCTTGAACAACATTTTATTCTGAAAATCCCATCAATAAAGTAGAGATAATAACAGGCTGTGCCCACTGCACAGGGGAATTCTAAAACTAGATTAATTGCAATCTTGGTGGAAGGTGTTAGCAACATTCTGTATACCTCCTGACCTGTATATGAATGTGTTACTTTAAGGGACAAAATTTCCCATTTATATCATGATTATAGAGTAGAATTTTGCACACACACACACACACACACGTGCTCATCCACATACATATGTATATGCATATGTATAGCTTGGCATTTATATGAATGTGTGATTTCAGCAGCAAATCAGCCAAAGGAAAAATTAGCTACAGTTTTTTCCAAGAGAAATAATTTTCTGTTCATGTTCTGTTATTTTCAAAAGACTCTAATGCTGTTATTTCAAAACTAAATGTCCTCAAACAAGGCAAAGACAATTCTTCGTTGAATTATGCTTACAGATGCCAAATTTTGAATGTTGTGTTAAAGTCCTACAGGAATAATCCAAAAATTTTTAAAGTGTATATGGAAACATTCTTTTAAAATGAATTAAAAATATTCCACCCTTTTAGGATCAAATAACCTTTAAAAGAAGATAAACATTATCCTAAAAAGGAAAAAAAAAGATAGAAAAAGAAGGGCATATTTAAAGAACTCATTGTCACCACTGGCCCCCTTAAAAAATTAAAATCATCCATAAAATTTATTCTGCATTCTTGCTTAACTAAAATTAGGCAGGTATTTTTGCGACAAAATACTAGAAAGGAGGAGCTCTGCTGTAAGTCAGTAGGAGTGTTAAAGCTCTTCCTTTTTCCTTTGCAAAGGTGTCTTGGGCTGTCACATACCTAAGTCCCTGCCTGCATTTTTGGGGACACAAACAAACTAGATATTTTTTCAGATAAATGTTTTCTCTAGATGCAGCTATTTTCATAGCTGATTAATTGGCTAAATGCCATAGTATTTTTAAACTAGTTTATTTATATAGTTAAGGCTTGTATTCAATGTAGCACCAGTTAAATTTGGCATCAAAATATGGCCTCCTGTCATAGTAAAAGCCTATGCAACTGATAAGGATTGAACACAGCCTAACACACAGGGACGAGTATATGGGTCAGGGCTGTTTATCTTCTGGTGTGAATGAGAATATTTTGTTAATTTAATAGCATTATCTAACACTAACACCTAATAAAAGTGTTAGATGTGAAATATACACTTTTTATAGGTATACTATGCATTTTAATATTGTTAAACTTAGTTAAATATTTTTCTACTGATACAGTATATTTCTATTTACATTTTTAATGAAGAGAGAAAGAGAGATCATATATAAAACATCTGAAGGGTCTTAAAAAGATAAAAAGAGGGAAGAGTTTTCATGAAATAGACATATTCAAAAATTAAAAAAAAATAGATAATGTGAAAGGCACCAAACTTGTTAGCTATAAACAGATATAACTTTTAAGAAATTACCAACTCCCTCTTTTCTTTGTTAAATCCAGTTTAATCATCTTCCTCATTAACTTAAGACAGGGATTTCACCTGTTTTGTTTACTCCCAGATCCCCACGGTCTAGAACAGCACCTGGCATAGGTGCTCAGCAAATCTTTGTGGAACACAGAACCAAGGAAGAGCACTTGGGGAGCGGGCTATAAATGTGGGGGCTGGGGAGAGAGCAATGGGAACACTGCAGAGGCCCGTGTCACTTGGAGGTTTGCTAAGAAGGAGGAGAGGAAAGAAGGATCAACATCCTATATAATAAAAGCCTAATATGCAAATCGACAGAACGGTGGAACAACCAGTGGCTATGACGTGCACTGACCACCAGGGGGGCAGACGTTCAAGGCAAGAAGCTAGGCTCACGGCTGGTGAGCACAGCGGTGGTGGCAGGAGCCTCTCCCACCTCCACTGCAGGCAGGTGGTAAGGAGTGAGAGGTCTGGACTGCAAGAACCCCAGACTGCAAGAGGGATGTCTGACTGACGGCTTAGGCCTGATCCCCAGCCTAAGGGATGTCTGACTGCCAGCTTAGGCCTGATCGCAGGCAGGCAGACATCCCCCGAGGGTCCTGGACTGTGAGAGGGCTCAGACTAGGCTGAGGGCTCCCACTACCCCACCCCCCTCGCAGTGCATGAATCTGTAGTTAATAAATAGAAGGGGCTCTGGGTCACTCTGTGCAGAATCTTGAGGGTAAGGAAATAGAAATTACCCAAAGGAAACTGGTCTCTCCTCTCTCCTTTTCTTGGAGTAAGACACCTCACATTTAGCAGGAAGGACATGGAGTTGAAGAAGTAAGAAGAAATAAGCTAAAACAACTGCCAGTGTCTGAGAGGCTCATATCTCTGAATAAGTGAAAGGGTGTCTGCTTACTAGGCACTGGCTCAGCTGAGGTGGCAAACCACAGCTGTCCTCTTTTTAAGTCTATATCATGGAAACTTTAAAAATACACAAATTTCAACATGCATGCACTGATCCATCAGGCCACTTCCATAACTATCACTCTATGTCAATGTGGTTCCATATATATCCTTTGTTTCCCTTACACCAGTTCCCACACTAACCATGGATCATTTTGAAGCAAATCTTAAACATTACATTATTCATCTGTAAGCATTTCAGTGAATATTTCTAAAATATAAGGAAAGTATAGAAAACAACTATAATACCCATATCACATCAAAAAAGTTTGTAATAATTCCTTAACATCCTCAAATATCTAGTTAAATTTTAAAAGCCCCTGATAGATATGCAATGGTGTTTTTAAAAATTTACACTCACATTTGTAAATAGAGATATTCCAACAAAAAGTCTAGATTTCTGACTTCTCTCTTAACGAAAATACCTGGCAACTCTGATACAGTCATGAGTAGTAACATTGAGAAGAAATGAAGTGGCCGCTTCATTTCTTATGCAAGTTTTACACTTTCCAGCGCACCACAGTTCTCACCATGTCCTATTGTCTGTCTCTCACACATCGCACGCATCAACATTCCCTGTCTGGCACAATTGAGTCTACAATTTTAAATCTAAGCTAACAGAAAATTTGGGTGATTAAAACCCATCCTTTAGTTTTTGAGGTTAATGATTTCATAAGTGGCAACCACAGTCATGATACAGCCTGAAGGATTTGAGTAAGTCAGATAGAACAGAAAGTCACCCTAGAAGACAAATGGTCAAATGTGAAGGTCAAACCAAGGGCGAAACAAGAGAAGTCAGCAGACAAGGGAGCCAAGAGGGGGATGGAGGAGTTATGAGGTACAGATGGATTTGATTAGTTCAAGAACTATTTGGAGAACCAAATTTGTGCTGGGCTCTCTTCTTTGCAATGTGTTCCAAGTTCCAGAGATGGGTAATGTTGCTTTTAAAGGAGTTATGCCAAGTCCAACACTACATAAAGCCTTCCCTCCTTCCCCATTCATTTGTCAGTTCTGAAATGTGAGAATGCAAGCACAGTGGGCGAAATTCAAAGTGTAGTCACTGGGGTGAGGTATTAATGCTCTTAAACTTTAAAATTAAAATCTAAAGTAAGATTTCTTCCACTTACCTATGTCTATGTTAACTCCTGGATGCTCAGAACTCAATGTAAGAAGATAAAATGGCATGTGTTGACAACGAGATGCTGCTCAAAATTAAAAGAGTATAATTTTAAGACTGGCAGAAGAGGAGCATAATTTGCTTGCTATGTACCCAGTAAATTAAAAACTAAAAAAAAACAACAACAATGAGTTGAAGTATTAAATATTTATTTCTCAGAGTATTTCTGTGCACTCTAATATTAGTGGGTATTAATAATTACTATGCCTTTTCCAAGACCCACCTAGACTGAGAAATTCAATTCTTAGCATCTGGATACATACACCAGTCGCTGTGCATGCGTAATTCCCATTATGTTCATAGAACCAGAGGAAATGCACCAATGTAAAAACAAAAAACAGAAAACCCAGAAACTCAATAACGTGGGAAATCTGGAAGGGTCTGTTTCTGTGGAAGTAGGTAAATTAATTACAGAGATATTTCTCAAAATAAATACTCAGCCAGGACAGAAATGCATTGAGTACATTACACATGATTTCATAGAAAATAACACAAAGGTGGCACTTGTCCGTCTCCCGCTGTACGAAAAGCCCCGCGATAGCTTGGGACTCTGTGGGAGTTCAGTCAAGGAGAATAGTCACTGGTCTGAGACCCACCATTGCTCCTGCTTTTAATGCGGAGATGCCTTGCCTTGACCTCTTTTCTATTCACTAATTCTAATTCCCCATTAAATAGTCCACATGAGCACACCAGTCCCTGGGGAAACGCGACTGGGAGCCACGCCTACTGGTTGTACATGGAGAAGGCCCAGGGCCCCGTGCAGTGGTGAGTGCAGTGGAGTCTAGAGGCCAGAAGTCTAGTGTAACCTCTGCTATTTAACCCATTGGCTGACCTTGATCTAAACCTCAGCATTTATATCTGTAAAGAAACAAGGTAATAACCCCGCACCCACTTCACTAAATCTAAAGGCGGAGAACCATGTGCGTGTGAAGGTAACGGCAGCACACGACCACTGCAGGGACAGAAGGAACTGAGCACTGTGTCCTGCTTGCCACGGCTTTGACTCATGACCTAAGGGTGCTCTTGTTTCTGAGCTTTTTCCTACTATAAGAGTAGTGCACACCAATATATACAAATTAAAACAAGATAAGCAGACAGAAGAAGGGATAACATCCATGTTCTCAACACCCCAAACAGCACCCATTAACACTGTACAAATATATCAATCTCATCAGTGCTTCTTCAGGTGGGTCGGGTGGATTTTGCCATGACATTTGGCTGTTTCTGGAGACATTTTTATTTTTTTCACCAAAATTTCAAATGACGTCTGTCTTCATCAGTGTTTATTCGGGAGGAGGGGGACAAGGGGAGCTACTGACACCTCCTGAGAAGAGGCCACTAAACATCCTACAGTGAGTAAGGTAAGTGTCAATAGTGTCAAGAATGAAACTCTGGTCCCATATACATGCAGATACGTGTACATAGCGTCACATATAACATCAATCCCAGAATGCCATTCTAAGATGTCTTTCACCAAATTATGCTGGGTGGCAAGGGCATTCCTGCACTCTCACATTTAGCCAATGTTTATACCATGGTAACAGCATACAGGCAATGTACAAGTGAAATTTAATACTGAAATTATAATAAAATGTTTCTTCGCATACTACATTTAATGGAGGCAGTGTTTATGATAATATGACAACATTTATCATTTACTCTCCCAACTTCTATAACTGCAGGAAGTTGGTAAGGTGACAGGGAAGAAGGGGAAAGGGGTGGTTTTTGCTCAAGCAGATTTAGAGGTGTCTCTTTGTCATCAGTTCCTACAAAATATATTTCTTGACACTATGATGGAGTGGCACTGGTACTGGGCTGGGCATTGAGAAAACAATAAACTCCGATTACTCTGGGCACGTTGTTAAAGTGGGAAGAGTCTTGTGGGTAATATTATTATTTTTTTTTTTTTTGCTTTTGTGAATGTTTCCCCACGTCCCGTGTGGTTCAAGGTTCAAGATCTGGAAGAGGAGCCGCACACAAATGAAAGAGACGAGATAATTTGGAAATTGGAGGGCCAGGCGAGAGCCCATCCCAAGAGGATGGACTCCGCTTGTGCTCAGGCCTTGCCACCCTTTTATTGATTTGGGATCCACCCATAGCCCTTAGGCAGGCAAGTTCCAGTAACAGGCAGACTATCTTATCAGTAAGGATTTACATGACTATCTGGTGGGGAAGTTGCTTCAGCTGCCATTGTCTGGACTAACCAGTGGGTGCACAGCCCTGACCTTTGCCAGGGCTCATGGGTCACCAGCCTTCCGGGCTCCTTGTCCACACCTCTCTGCTAGAGAAGACAATAAGTGGCTTCCCACAGCTTTTCTCATGAATAAGTAGTTATAGAGTTCAAAAACTAAATAGGTTATATATTTTGAACTCTCTTTAACAAAAGTAAATATTACTTTTTACACAGCTAAGAAATCAAACATTTGAATTTCACCAAAATAAATTTAATAATTAAGTTAATAGATATGGAAAGAAGTCAAATAGCAAAGACATTCCACATTTATTTTTTTAATTTTAAATTTATTTTTATTGATTTCGGAGATGAAGGGAGAAGGAGAAAGAGAGAGAAACATCAATGATGAGAAAGAATCATTGATTGGCTGCCTCCTGTACGCCCCCCACAGGGATGTGCTCTGACCAGAAATTGAACCATGACCTCCTGGGTCATAGGTCGACACTCAACCACTGAGCCACACTACATTTCTTTAAAATCTAATAACATTATACAAAAAGATACCAGTGAAATGTTATCATTATTATAATCAAAATCAGGTCTACCATCTTATTTTTAATTTAGCAATATATAGTGCACTTCTTAATATGTCTAGATAACTTTAAACATCTTTAACAGAGCAAAAGCATTTTATTGTATGGGTGTTTAAATTCACTTATCAATCTCCTAATGTAAATTTTTATACTATTTTTAATTTTTATTAAACAATCCTATTCTGAACATCTTCATTGTTAAATCCTTAAGTATATCTTGAATTATGTTGTTAAATTCCATGATGACCCCCAAAAGATGTTATTTAAAGGTAAAATTTGAGTTAACCTTTATAACTTGCTGTTTTGCCTTCTTTAACAGTTTGACTGTATTCCTGAAAGGAACGCCCACTCTCATTCCTGGTAAGAATAATTGTTTCCAGTGGCATTTACTCTGTGGGACAGGAGAGATGCCACGTCCCGCCCAAAGCTGCTTAAATGAAAATGACTTCAGGTGTTTTTTGTTGTTGTTGTTTTAATATATTTTTATTGATTTCAGAGGGGAAGGGAGAGGAAGATAGAAACATCAATGATGAGAGAGAATCATTGATCGGCTGCCTCCTGCATGCCCACTACTGGGAATTGAACCCGAAACCCGGGCATGTGCCCTTGACCAGAATTGAATCCGGGCTAATGCTCTATCCACTGAGCCAAACCGGCTAGTGCTGACTTCAGGTTTTGATGTGACCAATTACTGATCATTGGATTATCATTCAGGTGGAAGTTCACAGGGACAGCCCCAGAGCAAATCTGATTCAGCCATGAGGGAAATCCTAATTAGCAGTTTGTCATCCCTTCCAACTAAGTTTGAACCTCAACCAATTGTTTATGTGTCAATTCACTGTACACATGCACTTAATTTTGGCTGTAGTTCTCACCCCACTCGGCCCTGTCTGCCTGATGGGTTCTCGCAGACACTGAGGAAGACACACATTACTGAAATTTCAGATCTTTTGTTATTTTTGTTGTCCCTGCTGTCAAAAAAAAAAATCAGTCTTTATTTTTCTTTTTAAAAAAAATATATTAATTGTTTTTTAGAGAGAGAGGAAGGGAGAGGGAGAAAAGACAGAAACATCAACGGTAGAGAAACATCGATGCCTCCTGCAGGCCCCCTACTAGGGATTGAGTCTGCAACCCAGGCATGTGCCCTAACCTGGAATCAAACCAGCAACCTCTTGGTGCATAGGACAACACTTAATCCACTGCCACGCTGCTGGGCCAGTCCTTATTTTTCTTCCAAGAAGGGTTTGGCCAACCCAAACCATTGGGGAGGAATTCAGGATAACTTAACTGTATTTTTAAAAGCTTTACACCAGACTCTTTATGGGCATGGGTGCCATTTAGACAAGTTTTTTTAAATCTTTATTGTTGAAAGTATTACATATGTCCCTTTTTTTCTCCCATTGACCCCTTATAGACCACCCCACCCCCTGCCCCAGCCCTCCACCACTCTATTTTCTGTGTGCATGGGTTATGCATACATGTATACAAGTTCTTTGTTGATCTCTTCCCATCCACCCTCCCCACCTTCCCTCTGCGATTCAACAGTCTGTTCCATGCTTCTATGTCTCTGGGTTTATTTTGTTCAACAGTTTATTTTGTTCATTAGATTCCACATATGAGTGAGATCATGTGATACTTGTCTTTATCTGACTGGCTTATTTCACTTAGCATGATACTCTCTCCAGGTCCCTCCATGCTGTCTCAAAAGGTAAGAGGTCCTTCTTTTTTTATTGCTGCATAGTATTCCATGGTATAAACGTACCACAGCTTTTATCCACTCATCTACTGATGGGCACTTGGGCTGTTTCCAGATCTTAGCTTTTGTAAAATGAACTGCTATGAATATAGGGGTGCGTGCATTCTTTCTGATCGGTGTTTCGGGTTTTTAGGATATATTCCTAGAAGTGGGATCACTGGGTCAAATGGCAGCTCCATATTTATTTTTTTGAGGACACTCTATGCTGTTTTCCATAGTGGCTGCACCAGTCTGCATTCCCACTACAGTTTACTAAGGTTCCCTTTTCTACATCCTCGCCAGTACTTGATTTACTTGTTGATTTATTGATGGTAGCCATTCTGACAGATGTGAGGTGATACCTCATTGTTGTTTTATTTTGCATTTCTCTGATGATCAGTGTCTTTGAGCATTTTTTCATATGTCTCTCTTTAGAGAAGTATCTATTTGGGTTCTTTGCCCACTTTTAATAGGATTATTTGTCTTCCTTTTGTTAAGTTGTATGAGTTCCTTATGTATTTTGAATATTACCCCTTTATCAGATGTATCATTGCCAAATATGTTCTCTGATACAGTGGGCTCCCTTTTCATTTTATTGATGGTTCCTTTTGCTGTGCAGAAGCTTTTTATTTTGATGTAGTCCTATTTGTTTATTTTCTCCTTAGTGTCCTTTGCCCTAGGAGATGTATCCAAAAGCATATTGCTGTGAAGATGTCTGAGAGTTTGCTGCCTTTGGTTTCTTCTAGGATTTTTATGGTTTCACATCTTACATTTAAGACTTCTATCCACTTTGAGTTTATTCTTGTGTATGGTGTAAGTCAGTGGTCTAGTTTCTTTTCTTTCTTTCTTTTTTTTTTTGCATGTATCTGTCCAATTTTCACAGCATCATTTATTGAAGAGACTGTCTTGACTCCATTGTATGCCCTTGCCTCTTTTGTCAAATATTAATTGAGCATAATGGCTTGGGTCGATTTATGGGGTCCCTGTTCTGTTCCATGGGTCTATATGTCTGGCCTTGTGCCAGTACCAGGGTGTTTTGATTATGGTGGATTTGTAGTATAAGTTGATATCTGGTATTGGGATTTCTCCAACTTTGTTCTTTCTCAATATTGCCACAGCTATGCGGGATGTTTTTTGTTTCCATATAAATTTTTGGAGTATTTGTTCTAGATCTGTGAAATATGCCATTAGTAATTTAATAGTGATTGCATTGAATCTATAGATTACTTTCAGTAGTATGGACATTTAATTATGTTAATTCTACCAATCCATGAACATTGTATATTCTTTCACTTGTTTATATCTTCTTCTATCTCTTTTTTCAATGTTCTGTAGCTTTCTGAGTACAAGTCTTTTACCTCCTTGGTTAAGTTTATTCCTAGGTATTTTAATTTTTTTTGTTGCAGTGGCAAATGGGATTGTTTGTTTACTTTCTCTTTTTGAGAATCCATTATTGGTGTATAAAAATCGCATTGATTTCTGGTGTTAATTTTATATTTTGCTACATTGCTGAATTCCTTTATTAAATCTAGTCATTTTTTGGTGGAATCTTTAGAATTTTCTATGTATACTATCATGTCACCTGCAAATAATGACAGTTTTACTTCCTCCTTTTCAATTTGGATGTCTTTTATGTTTTCTTCTTGTCTGATCGCTGTGGCTAGGCCTTCCAGTACTGTGTTGAATAAGAGTGGTGAAAATAGACCTCCCTGTTTTATCCCTGCTTTTGTGAGAAATGGTTTTGGTTTTTGCCCAGAGGTATGATGTTGGCTATGGGTTTGTTATATATGACCTTTATTATGTTGAAGTATTATCTTTCTACTAGAGGCCCAGTACATAGAAATTTGTGCACTTGGGGGGTCCCTCAGCCTGGCCTGCACCCTCTCGCCATCCGGGACCCCTCAGGGGATGTCCACCTGCTGGCTTAGGCCCACTCCTCAGGGGATTGGGCCTAAGCTGGCAGTCAGACATCCCTCTGGCAGCCCGGGAGTCCTCGGGGGATGTCTGACTGTGGCTTAGGCCTGCTCCCCTGCAGCCACCTCTGTGGAAGTGGGGGTGTGGGACCAGGCCCGCGCTGCCATCTTTGTGGATGTGGGGGGTGTAGGGACCACCATGGCTGGCCTGGTGGTGCCTGCCCCCCGCCCACTGGTCATTCCTGCAGGTCGTTCTGGAAGGTTGTTCTGCCATCCAGTCTAATTAGCATATTAGCTCTTTATTATATAGGATTCATACTTTGCTGAGAGTTTTTATTTTAAAGGGTATTGGATTTCATCAAATGCTTTTACTGCATCTATTGATATGATCATGTGATTTTTGTCTTTTAATTTGTTTATGTGATGTATCACATTTATTGATTTGGGAATATTGTACCAGCCTTGCATCCCTGGAATAAATCCCACTTGGTCATGGAGCATGGTCTTTTTAATATATTGCTGGATTTGATTTGCTAATATTTTATTGAGGATTTTAGCATCTGCATTCATCAGAGATATTGGCCTCTAATTCTCTTTATTTGCAGTGTCTTTATCTGGTTTTGGAATTAGGATAATACTGGCCTCATAAAAAGAGCTTGAAAGAGTTCCCTCCTCTTGGATTTTTTGGAATAGTGTGAAGAGGATAGATGTTAGTTCTTTTTTGAATGTTCAGTAAAATTCCCCTGTGAAGCTGTCTAGAAAAGGGCTTTTGTTTGATGGGAGTTTTTTAATTCAATTTCCTCAATTATTATTGACCTATTAAGGTTTTCTGATTCTTCCTGATTCAGTTTTGGAAAATTATATTTTTCTAGGAATTTTTACATTTCATCCAATTGTCCAGCTTGTTGGCACATAGTTGCTCATAGTACTTTCTAACAACCCTTTGTATTTCTGTGGTGTCACTTGTATTTCACTGCTTTCTTTTCCGATTTTAATTATGTAGGTCCTCTCTCTTTGTTTCTTGATGAGTCTGGCTAATGGTTGATCAATTTGTTTATCTTTTCAAAGTACCAGCTCTTGGTTTCATTGATTTTTGTTTGTTTGTTTTTAGTCTCTATGTCATTTATTTCCACTCTAATCTTTATTATTTCCTTCCTCTACTTACTCTTGGCTTTTCTTGTTCTCTTTTTCATTCTTTAGGTTGTAGGGTTAAATAGTTTATCATTAATTTTTCTTATTTTTTGAGGTATGCCTGTAATGCTATGAAGTTCCCTCTCAGGACTCATTTTGCTGTGTCCCAGAGATTTTGGATGGTTGTGCGTTGGTTTTCATTTGTTTCCAGGAAGCTTTTCATTTCTTTCTTGATCTCATTGAAAACCCATTCACTATTTAATAACATGCTATTTAGCTTCCATATGCTTGAATGTTTTTGAGTGTTTTTACTGTAGTTGATTTCCAGTAATTTAATTCCATTATGATCTGAAAAGATGCTTGATACAATTTCAATCTTCTTGAACTTGTAGAGACTTGTTTTGTGTCCTAACATGTGATCTATCTTTGAGAATGCCCCATGTGCACTTGAGAGGAATGTATGTTCTGCAGCTTTTGGGTGAAATGTTCTATAAATGTTCATTAAATCCATCTGATCCAGTGTGTCATTTAGAGTCACTGTTTCCTTATTAATTTTGTCTGGAATATCTATCCAGTGAAGTCAGCAGGGTATATTGCTGTTAATCTCTCCCTTAACGTCCTTTAGAAGTTTTTTTAAATATATTTAGGTGCTTCTATATTGGGTGCATATATGTTTACCATGGTTATATCCTCTTGTTGGATCAATCCCTTTAGTGTTATGTAGTGACCTTTACTGTCTCTTGTGATGGTCTTCATTTTTAAGTCTATTTTGTCAAATATGAGTATTGCTACCCCAGCTTTTTTTAGTTTCATTTGCATGGGAAATTTTTTTCCATCCCTTCATTCTCATCCTGTGTGAGTCTTTTGTTCTGAGGTGGGTCTTTTGTAGACAGTATATACTTGGGTCATGTTTTCATATGCATTTAGCTACCCTGTGTCTTTTGTTTGGAGCATTTAATCTATTTACATTTAAGGTTTTTATTGATAGGTACTTATTTATTGACATTTAATTCTTGTATGCTCATGTTTCTCTCTCTTTCTCTATTTCATCTTCTCATTACAGCAGTCCCTTTAGCTTTTCTTGCAGTGCTAGTTTGGTGGTGACAACCTCTTTAGCCTTCTTTTTGCCTGGGAAGCTCTTTATTTCACCATCTATTTTGATTGATATTCTTGCTGGATGTAGTAATCTTGGTTTCAGATCTTTGTTTTTCATTACCTTGAGTACTACATGCAATTCACTGCTGGCCTGTAGTGTTTCTGATTAGAAACCAGCTGCCAGCCTTATAGGAGCTCCTTTGTAAGTAACAAATTGCTTTTCTCTTGCTGCCTTTAAGTTCCTCTCTTTGTCTGTAATTTTTATCAGTTTGATTATGATGTGTCTGGTCATGGGCCTGTTTGGGGTCTTCTTGCTTGGGACTCTCTGTGCCTCCTTAACTTGTGTGACTTTGTTTTTCACCAGGTTAGGGAACTTTTCTGCCATTATTTCTTCAATCATGTTCTCTAGTCCTTGCTCGTTTTCTTCCCCTTCTGGCACTGCTATAATGTGAATTCTTATGTTTCGTGTGGTCCCACAACCCCTTAAGCTGTCTTCCTTTGTTTATTTTTTCTTTTTGTTTCTCTGATTGTGTGAATTTTTTCTACTCTGTCTTCTAATTCACTGATCTAATCTTTAGCTTCTCTTAATAAACTGTGTATTCCTTCCAATGTGTTCTTTATTACTGTTATGTCATTCTTCATAGTTATTATATCTTTTCTCATGCTGTTGAGCATCTTTGCTATTATTATTATGAACTCTATGTCTGATAAATATCTTATCTTCATTTCATTTAGCTCTTCTTCTGGGGAGTTCTCTTGATCTTTCCTTTGGGGGTTGTTTTTGTCTCCCTATTTGGCTGCCTGTTTGTGTTTATGTCTAGGTATGTATTAGGTAGATCTGCTATGCCTCCCAATCTCTAGTGCAGGACAGTGTTAGATGCTGTTTTTGAATGGCCCTAAGTACCCCATTTGGAGCTATCTGCAACCCACAGCTTTTGGCTCCCTCTGCTGGGGCTGGGTGCCTTCAGAAAGGACCAAGACATGTACCAAGGTCTGCTTTTCCTAGCTCCAGGCCCCAAATTAGATCAGGCAAAGACTCAAAGCCTCCAGAGTCCTGCCTCTGCCTGCAGTCTCCAAAATGTTTTTAATCATGTGTCAAGGGTTCCCCAAATGTGAAGAGGGTTCCATGCAATGTGGACCCTGAGGCCGTGCTACTGCAGTACCCATCTCTAGCCATGTGGGGCCGGTTTTTGCTCCAAACTGGAATTGGCTAGATGGGGCCTCTAGCCTATAATACCTGCTGCCAAGTGTGAATTTATTCTTTCCCACCTTGCTAGCAATTTTTACTTTTCCAGCTTGGCACATAGAATCTTGCAAGTCTCCCTGGAAGGTGACTCATATTTAAATATGAATGGGGCAGCTGGCTTCTGTTATCTTAAAGGGTTACATTATGTCATTGCACATTTTCAACTGCGGCAAAAACAAACGGTGCTCTTTCCACACAGTGTTTCCAGTAATATATTTTTATACAGGATCACAGGGACTTGTAAAGTGTCTGAAATTTTTCCAGCTTTAAAAATTAAGACCAATGTACTGTTTCTTAATAATTCAGCAACAACCAAAAAGATCCCTTTGTTACCTGTCATGCTGTTTGGGACTTATTTCTTTAAAAATGATGATGAGGCAGAGGATGACAATGACAGTGACAACAAGAACAATGATAACAAATGGTAGTTTATGTTGACATTTACCATACACCAGGCGCTGAAATCCAAAGAGAGAGAGAGAGACTCTTATTGTTCCCATCCTTCCTATGAGGATTCAAGGGCTTAATGGGGAAAAAGTCAGAAGCTTAGATAATGGCAGAATCAGGGTTTCAAAGTAGCCAGTTTTTCCTGGCTGGTGTCGCTCAGTGGTTGGAGCATCGGCCCAAGCATGGAAATGGCTTAGGTTGATTCCCGATCAAGGGCATGTTCCTAGGTTGCAGGTTCAACCCCTGGCCCTAATCTGGGCCTGCGGGAGGCAACCGAGATTGATGTGTCTCTTTCACATCCATGTTTCTCTCTCTCTCTCTCTCTCTCTCTCTCTCTCTCTCTCTCTCTCTCCCCTTTTCCTCCTCCCTCTCTCCCTCCCTTCCACTCTCTCTAAAAATCTAGGGAAAAAATATCCTTGGTTGAGGATTAACACACACACACACACACACACACACACACACACAAAAGAAATAAAGTGGCCAGTTTTAATTTCAACACCTGTACAGTACTCTTTTTTCTTTTTTTTTTTTTAATTTCAGAGAGGAAGGAAGAGGGAGAGAGAGAGAGAAACATCAATGATGAGAGAGAATCATTGATGGGCTGCCTCTTGCACACCCCCTACTGGGGATCAAACATGTAACCCAGGCATGTGCCCTTGACGGGAATCAAACCTAGGACCCTTCAGTCCGCAGGCTGATGCTCTATCCACTGAGCCAAACCAGCTAGGACGTACAGTACTCTTAACATTATGGTATATATTCACAGCTGTGGCAAGCACTGGGATTAGAATAGTGACTGGCACAGAGCAAGAAGTTAGTATACTGGTAAGTTAAGTACAGTAGTGGCAGAAATAGTATTAATAATTGTAGGTACAGGGTCAATAGTATCAGCAGTAGTAGTGTCTCAAAGTTGATATGCTACTTGGCACTTTCCCTGGAAAGGACATACGTCATCATCAAAGACAGAACCACGAATTCTTTAGATACCGAGTAACAGGAAAATTACAAAGCAGCGAAGGAGTATGCTAAACATTTATGTGCATCATGTAATGTAATCTTCATAGCCACCTTTCCAGGTAAGTCCTATTCTCCTCAGTTAGAGATGAGGAAATGGAGATTCAGAGAGCACCTGCCCTGGCTCACACAGCTGGCGCAGGATACTGACCTTGAGTTGGTATTTACTTAATGGCCTGTGTCTTCCACTAGACTAAAAACACTAAGGCCTGAGCCCACATGAATTCTGTCCACTACTGTGTTCTCAGCCCGCACACAGTGTATAACCAGCCACAGGGAATTTTGGAATGTATGAAAAAATGAATGACTAAATGAAGGAATAAATCCAGAGACTAACATCTTAATCAAAGTGTGTCTCTTAGTTGTGAGATGGATAATATCTTCCTATAACACATCACTGCAAAATTAGAAATGGGCTGAGACATTTAATAATAATATAGTAATACCACTAATAATAACACCTGCTATTCATTGAGTGCCTGCTATAGTCATTGTTTCTGTGCTAAAGGCCTTATAGAAGTATCTCTAATACTTCCATAAATCCATAGGTACGTATTATTATCTCTACGAGAAGCCCGGTGCTCAAATTTGTGCATGGTTGGGGTCCCTTGGGGTGGCCTGCAGAGATCGGGCCCCAGCTCGTGCCCCCAGCCTCGCAGCCCCAGCTTGCACCCCCAGCCTTGCAGCCCCACAGCCCCACCTGGCACCCCGCCTTGGCTTGGGGCCCGCCGCTCACCTGCT
Organism: Myotis lucifugus; assembly: GCF_000147115.1. Taxonomy (NCBI): domain Eukaryota; kingdom Metazoa; phylum Chordata; class Mammalia; order Chiroptera; family Vespertilionidae; genus Myotis; species Myotis lucifugus. The sequence goes on along the minus strand of NW_005871171.1, from coordinate 2,333,188 downwards.
CCACCATCCCACCACAGTCCCACTCTCATCGGGGCCCATTGGGGCAGGCAGCGCCTCCACTGCCAGCTCCGCATTGTTGACATCCACCATGTTCTGTGCTGCCCCCTGGTGGTCAGCACATGACATAGCGAGTGGTCGAACTCCCGGTCTCAGGTCGAACGACCACCCAGGGCAGTGGTCGGCAAACTCATTAGTCAACAGAGCCAAATATCAACAGTACAACGATTGAAATTTCTTTTGAGAGCCAAATTTTTTAAACTTAAACTATATAGGTAGGTACATTGTTATTAACTTACTTAGGGTACTCCTAAGGCTTAGAAAGAGCCACACTCAAGGGGCCAAAGAGCCGCATGTGGCTCGCGAGCCGCAGTTTGCCGACCACAGACCCAAGGGGACAATTTGCATATTAGGCTTTTATTATACAGGATTTTACAGATATACTATGTCACCCAGCTATGCAGGACTTAAATGCAGTCATTTGTTCTGAAGTCAAAGCCTTTTCCACTTCAGGACACCAACTCTGAAATAATAACAAAAGCAGGTACACACTTTGTTTATCCTCAAAGAGACACATGAGATTCACGCCAACCAAGCCCCAGGAGTTTAAGAAGCTCCAGGAATCTGTGGCCAAGAAGAATCGACTATATTTCAGCAGCCATGATGCCTGATGACTCCAGTGCCCGTGTGTGTGCTTGGGGTTGCCCTGCCTGCTCCCCGCCGTGTATTCCCCAGGGTTGAAGGGATAGTCTGAGTCCTGTGCCTTCTGCTGCCTATTTCCTCAGGGAGCAGTTGCACAGGTTTGCATTTGACCTTGGAGCATGAACAGTGACTGTACTCCAACACTGACATTCCGTTTTATGTTTTGTTTTGCCTGGTCATTCAATATTTAGACGTTCAGTTTTAAGTTACTGTATCCTCGTGCCTCTGGAAAATGTTAGACCAAGACATGGATTTGTGCGTAAATATCAGTCAAGTCCTACACAACCTCCCCACTTCTCTGCTACTGTCTAATCCTGAAGAGCCTTCCGACTTCCCCTAAATGCTGCAAATAAAGTCATCTGATGAGTAAAGACAAAGATCAATCCATCCTTGATTCATTCATTCATTCATTCATTCACTCAACAAACACTATGCATCACAAATGGTCACTTTTGTAAAGGGCACAAAGGAGGCACCAAATAAAGTGAGTTGCAGAGCCTGCTATCGCTGTCTTTCCTCACCTTTTGCGCAGATGGCCAGAATAACAACCCCCAAAGTTGTCTACATTCAAACTCTCAGACCCCCCCCCCCCCCCCCCCCCGGCAAAAAGGGCTTCGGGGATATTAAGGACCTTGAGAGGGGAATTAGTCTGGATTATCTCGGTGGGCCCAACCTAGTCACATGACTCCTTAGCAGACCCTCTTCTAGCAGAGGTGACGGCAGAGGAATGTGTGGCTGCGGATGCACCAGCAGGCAACGCGGCTGGCTTCCATAGGAGGAAAGGCCACGGACCAGGAAACGTGGGTGGCCCCCAGAAGCTGGAAAGACAAGAACACAAGTGACCCGCTCCAGCCTCCAGAAAGGAACGCAACCCCAATTCCTTTCTGATCTTAGCAGAGTGAGGCCTGAAAGTGCAAGATAATAAGTTCATATTGTTTGTTTGTGCTGGTTTGTTACAACGGCAATGGGAAGCCAATCACACTCAAACCAAAAACGAGACAGCACTCCCAGGTTACCCAAGAGCAGGAAAACTGATTTTTTACAAGTATTTCAAGGATAAATTACAACTTTTATGCCTAAAACTTGGAAAGTACAAGAATGTAATGAGTAATAAAACAAATATTAGTATTGGATACACTTGGTACCAGCTGCAAAAATACCTATTGCTCGTATCACATTGCAAATCTTCCAAAATCAATATGCAGCGTTAGTGGTTAGTGAGCGCCCGCCAGCCGGGGCAGATGGCGCTCCGTGGCCGCTCAGCGGACCCCAGCTGCTCGCCCAAAGCTGCAGCCACCACTTGGTTTTCATTTCTTAACTTCAAGTATTTTTATTGGTTACATTTACCAATTTTAAAAAAATGTTTTCCATTCAGATTATTTAATCCAACGGGAAGGGAATGAAAGAAAAGATTGGAGTTGTGCCGAAGAAGAAAAAAATTAACTTTCTTGCAGTGGAGGATTTTGTTATAATGAAACATCTTCCCATGAAGTGGATGCTAATACAACACAACAGAATACTAATGAAGTGTTTTCATACTATTTTCCTAAAGATTACTTGAATTTTAAAAATTGCCTTCTATGTCACCCCCAAATGATGTTCAAAAAGATAACCACTTCTGAACGGGTTACTTTTCCTTGCACTTCTGGTTAACGCACATATGTTCTTGTGAGGTTATCTTTAGTCACCGAGACTTCCCACAAGAAAGAATCATGCACAGCTGAAAGGAACCATTTGTGTGACTTAAAGAAGAGTTTATAGCGTCCCAGAGTGTCCCGAGATAACATGCACATGGCAGGGCCACATTTGGGCTTAACAACTGGGGAAAAGAGTTGTGCTTAATATTTCACAAGCAATCTGCTTATTTTATGTGCATTTAACAAATCCGAGCTTCTAATCCTCTCTAATCACTTCACAGTGAACATGGAGTGCATGGCATTTTGGACCTTGGGGGGTGGGGATGTGAAAGTTTAGGAAGATGCTCTGGCGGCAGGCCGCTGGGCCGCTGGGGGCAGGTGTGTGCTGTCGCATGGGCCTCTGGTGAATTGGAAGCTTTTCAGTAAAAGAGACGGATTCTCTTGCTTAACTAGTTATTTCAAACCTGCTTTTAAAGATATCACTTACTTGTGGAAAAGATTCCACCTTTGCTTCTAAATTGTTTCTTTGGGTGATTCTTTGCCTGCAAACATGTCGGGTAAAGGTGAACATTCTGTCGCCTTAATTTAAAATGACATATTTAAATGTTATATTTAAAATTATAAAAATATATTTAAATTTAATTAAATTATATAACAAATTTAAAATTCTACAAAAATTGTTTTACATGTTAAATTATATATCTACTAGAGGCCCGATGCACGAAATTCATGCATGGGGGGAGAGGGGGAGATGTCCCTCAGCCCAGCCTGCACCTTCTCCAATCTGGGACCCCTCGGGGGATATCCGACTGCCGGTTTAGGCCCGATCCCTGTGGAACTGGGCCTAAACCAGCAGTTGGACATCCCTCTCACAATCCGGGACTGCTGGCTCCCAACTGCTCACCTGCCTGCCTGCTTGCCTGCCTGATTACCCCTAACTGCTTCTGCCTTCCAGCCTGATCACCCCCTAACCACTCCCCTGCCAGCCTGATCGCCCCGAGCTGCCCTCCCCTGCCAGCCTGGTCACCTCTAACTACCCTCCCTTGCCAGCCTGGTCACCCCTAACTGTCCTCCCCTGCTGGACTGATTGCCCACAACTGCCCTCCCCTGCCAGCCTGGTCACCCCTAACTACCCTCCCTTGCCAGCCTGGTCACCCCTAACTGCCCTTCCCTGCCAGCCATCTTGTGGCTGTGGGCACTACCATCTTTGAGGGTGGGGCAGTCAATTAGCATATTCCCTCCTTATTGGCGGTGGGTGCCACCATCTTTGTGACAGTGTGAGGGTCAATTAGCATATTTCCTCTTTATTAGATAGGACATGTAAAATAACTAATGCATTTCTATATTACATATTTATAATACACTACATTGAACATCTCTTAGAGAACTTCAGTTTGTTTTGTTCATGTGTGTGTTCCATGATCTTTTCCACAGTCTGCTAGTGTGTACCTGGCAGTGCTGCGTGAGCTAC
>NW_005871171.1:2326739-2329174 GCF_000147115.1 Myotis lucifugus | reverse complement strand
AGCCCCAACATATTGTCCTTTTTTTGCGGGGACCACTTTCCAGGGGCACCAGGCCATTTGCCAAATTTCGCTGTCCAGAAATTCAGGGATAATGAGTCACAGACACGAGCATAAAGGGCTGTGGCACTCTTGGCATGAACCCGGAGCGTAAGGGCTCGCCATTCTAAGCGTTCCTGGGTAATGCCATAAAGTAACAAAATCACACGTAAAAACTCCGGCACCTGGATGCTTAGGCAGCTATTTTATTTTAACCCAGCATCTGCCAACATTTGTAATAATATCCTCCCTTTGCCAAGATTTCTATACCTTTTTCCACATCAACATTTAAAAAAAGAGAATACCTTAAAAAAGTTACGATGCCAATTTTGTTCATTTCTATAAGACTTTTAACAGCACTGCGACTACGCGTTCACCATCACCCATACACAGTGTAGAAGCTTTGCGGCTAATATGAAATATATACATAAGTGAAATACAGAAGGAAAAAGTCAACACCAAAAGCACATCTCTGGTTGCCCCCCAATACATTTTAAGACACTGAGTGAATATCTAATTGTTAAAACCAACACAAAAGACGGCAGCCTTTCTCTCCATGTTCCCAACAGGATAGTGTCGTCAAACAGTTTATAAACACAGGCCAGAAATTAAAATGGAGAGCTACCCCAGGTCAGAAATGAGCCCACTCTTTATAATGACAGAAAAAAACTCTGGTCCCCAGTGGAGATGAAGACAGAGGGCTTCTCAAAATGTGCAGAAGAGCGACGAAAATAAACAGCTTCCGCAGCGCGTGGCACGGTTCTGCTCCCTTGTGATGGAAACACAAAAAGGAGCCTTAACAAGCTCCCAAAGTATGTGCATTGTATTCTAAGGAGAAGGTGGCTTTTCTGCAGGAAATAACGAGCTCGCATAAAGATGGCACAGGAAGCTGCAAGGACATCGAAGTGACGCCGGGTGAAGAGGTCGGACATTTACCAAAGATGGAATTAAAGCCGGCGCGTCAACGCGGGGAGGAAGCCATCTGGGCGCCTCCCCTCCGAGCGAGGCCTGCGCTTCCCGGGACCCGGACCGTCTGCACAGCTGATGGGCGCGCCCAGCAGCCCCGCTCCCACTCGCTCCAAACCATCAGGTCTGGTGGGCCTTGGTCCTGACCTGAGTGCAATAGGAAGCCTGCCCTGGGCGCATGACGTACATGGAGAAGTGCAGGTCCTTTTTAAACGCCGTTAGGGTATTTTATTGTGTGCGGACACACACCCTGTTCCTCCTCAATGTTATTCTATTGCCGCCGTTTATATTCACTGGCAGCGCGAGCTCTCCAGGGAAGCCGGGAGGGAATGCAATTTCTCGTAATAACAGCTCACAACACTGAATACGATCCACTTATCCCCACAATTTCCAGCCATTTTGGACTCCTTTCTGAATTAACCTTTCAGATCAAAAGGAGCAGTTCTGCACACTAGAGACTCCGGCACAATTTCATGCATAATTTATTCACTCCGCTCAGCATTCCGCGCGCAGTCCTTGACTTTGTCAAGGTGGCTGCTGTTGGCAGCTTCGCCGCAGCGAGCAGGAGTGAGACCCACCCGCACCCTCACCGCGGCCTGGCGGCGGGGGGAGGGGGGGGCGCAGCCCGGAGCCTGGGGGGCGCATCTCAGCAGCCATAGCACCGGCACACGGGGTCTCTCGAAGGCGTTTGTGAATTGTGTGTGAAAAGTCCCCGAAACTGAAAGAAGCTTGAATTCCGGTTCACCAACCAAAGTCTGGGGCGCTCGTCGCCCCCTGACAGTTCCGCGTCCACGGGAAGCAGCAGCCGCCGCCGGGTGCCCAGCAGGCTGGGGGGACTGGGCGGCCCTCCCCACGGGCGGGGGCTGGGCTCAGCGTGGGAGATCGACTCCCCGGGGAGAGCCCGGGCCCCCGCCTGCGCCCACCCCTTGGGCGCACAGACGTCCCCTCTCTCCCGCTGCCCCGCTGCCCGCGAGGGCGGGGTGAGCACACGCACCGGACCCCGCTTCCTGCCTTCCAGGTGCGGCCGCAGCTCAGAGCCGGGCCACCGGCTAGTCCCAAAGCTGGTCCCCGACGGCAGCCTCAGGCGGCTGCTCCCAGCCTCACACATTGCACGTGGCTGTGCTCGCCCCAGAGCCGGGCTCTCGCCTGTGATGAGGAAATTATACTGGACGTGCACCCGCCTTCACTGACGCGCACGCTCAGTTAAACCCGTGGACCCGCCGTCCACGCGCGCGGGCAGACGCGCTTGCTGCCCAGGAGGCTGCGGACCTCCTCGGGCCGCACCACTCCCTTGCGGCCTCGCTTTCTTTGAAAGGCAAGTCGTGAACCTTAAGCAATAGTTAAATTTTAAAACCGAAATGGAATACTAGTTTCTCTAAACTCACCAGACAAAGGGAGTCCTCACTCTGAGCACGGGGCCCTGGAACAGCATC